>NW_027202589.1:40000-196918 GCF_024711535.1 Dipodomys merriami | reverse complement strand
CACAAAAAGATTTTTGTTTTCATCATATAGGTTTGATACACATTTTATTAGGCATTCAAAATTATTTCTATTTCTTTTTGGTAAATTCCAGTGGTATTGTGTCCCATGACCTCTCATAAGCTAGGCAAGCACCTCAGCTCTTAGCCTGGCCATCAAGATTTTGATGCATGTTGTCTTCTTCTGACTGTAGGATAAAATGTGGAGAGTATGGAAGCTTGGTATCTTTAATAGAGGTTCATGGTATATGGCCCAATGTGGGATGGTCTAGAAAGACCCCATCAGAACTTGCTCTCGCAAACTCATATCTTGCCCAGGTCATTCGCCTTTCTCCAAGTCTGCACCAAATTTTCATCTATACTTTCATGTTCATTCTGTGGCCTGGAGAAGGAGGTGAAGGTGTATGTGAGAAAGGACATCCAGTCCCTTCCTGCTTGGTACGTTGGTGCCAACCAGAACAACTTTGGTGACTCTAGGTTCCTACCCAGGCCTCTGAGTCTTCACTGCACTTTAAGCTTGCATTTTGGTCATATTATGTTCAGTACTTGTGGGGTTGGGAGCTCAGGATATGTGTGGAAAAAATGTTACTTAATTAATTTGTCAGTTCTGGGGCTGGAATTCAGGGCCTGGGTGCTGTCCCTGAGCTCTTCAGCTCAAGGCACACACTCTACCATCTGAGCCACAGTGCCACATCCAGTTTTCTGGTGGCTAATTGGAGATAAGTGTCCCCTAGACTTTCCTTCCCAGGCTGGCTTTGAACCACAATCCTCAGATTTCAGAATCCTGAGTAGCTAGGATTATAGGCGTGAGGCACTGGCACACGGCAGTACCAAGTTTTTTTTAAATTATTATTGTTTTTTTGTTTTGCCAACCCTGGGGCTTGAATTCAGGGGCTGGGCACTGTTCCTGAGCCTATTTTTGCTCAAGGCAAGCATTCTACTACTTGAGCCACAGTGCAATTTCTAGCTTTCTTTTGTTTGTTTTGTTTATATGGTACTGGGGAATCGAACCCAGACTTTCATGCATGCTAGGCAAGCATTCTATCACTAAGCCATATTCCCAGTTGCATAGCACATTTTCAAGTGTGCTTTCAGACATGTTCATCCCATAGCCTGGAGAAGGCAATGAACACATGTGTGAGGAAGGACAGCCTATGCATTCTTGCTTGGTAACAGTACCTGTCAGAGCAACTCTGGCCACACTAGGCCCATCCCAGGCCTATATCCTTAACACCAAGTCTTTACTGAGCTTTCAGCTCTGTCCTGCATAGGATATGGGGACTAGGGGGTGAGGGGATGTGTGACACATGTTTATATTTTCATTATTTCTTACAGATATTTTATCAGGCATTCCGAGGTATTTCAATTTGCTTTGGTGAATTCCAGTGGTATTATGTTCAGGGCTCTCCACAAGTTAGGGCAGCACCTCGACATTACCACTGTAGCCACGCTTCCAGTCCTTTTGCTTTTTTCCATTTTCTTTCACATTGGTTTGGCTGTGGACTGCTATTCTCCTTCTGTCCATAAATAGGTAAACAGGCATGCACCCCTATACTAATCCTTATTCCCATTTGCAGATTAAAAAAAACCTGAGGATTGAAGTTATGCAACTTGTCCACCATTACATAGCTAGGTCTCCATGCAAACATCATTTCAACTTAGGCAGTTATGTGGTCACCTTAGACCTTCTTAGTTTGAAACACGAAACACTGGAAGGTATAGAAAGAACAGTGGCAACTCAATCCCTTCAACACTGATCAGTTAGTCTTGGAATAACTTGTATAATAGCATAAGTTTTGGGGAGAGGCAGATGGCCAGAATGCTAAAGACTCTTTGGTGTGGTGGTGGTAGTGGTAATGGTGGTAAGGGTAGTAGTGGTGTGTGTGTATTGAGAAGCAAGCTTGACCCTGCTGAATTTCATCCTCACATACAATCAGCTCTTCCTCTGGTGTCTGGAACTGCCTTCACCTTAGTATTGCACAGAGACATTGCTGTCCAGGGGCCTGGGGTTAGGAGCCCATCTGCTGTGTTTACATTGGAACAGACCAATAAGAACATCCCTGCATTTTGTGCTAAGGACTTGGTTTCTACCAAAGGACTCTGAACAACATTTACCCTTTTCTGACCCTTTGCATCAGGGAAAACCATCTGTTTCTTTCTTTCTTTTTTTTTTTTTTTGTCGGTCATGGGGCTTGAACTCTGGGCCTGGGCGCTGTCCCTCAGCTCTTCAGCTCAAGGCGAGCGCTCTACCACTTGATCTACAGCACCACTTTCGGTTTTCTGGTGGTTTTTATTGGAGATAGGAGTCTCATGTCTCTCCTGCCCGGGCTGGCTTTGAACCTCGATCCTCAGATCTCAGCCTCCTGAGTAGCTAGGATTACAGGCATGAGCCACCAGTGCCCGGCATCCATCTGTTTCTTAAAATAACTAAACAGGTTGTGATGTGGTGAACACCATAATCCTGGACCTAGGGAGTAAAGAAGATAAGGCAAGGGTTCATGGGACTGATATTTTATTTATTCATTTTTGATGTGTTTTACCTTAGGTCTTGGTGTGTCAACCACATTTGAGTCATACTCCAATCCTCCTGCCAAAACCTTCTGAGTGAAGGGATTACAGTTGTGTGTCCATCTGTTTATCTCAATGAGATCTTTTATGTTGTGGGTTTTAGAACCTTGAACTGGTTATTCAAAGAAATCACCATGAATGCAGAATAGATAAAAATAAAGTTTTCTTTGGATGCCTGTGTATTTGAGCCAAAGTTGGCAGCTATGTAAAAAAAGCCTTGTGTCCTGAGAAAGTTGGCATAGTTTTTATACATTTTAGGCTGTGTGTGTGTGTGTGTGTGTGTGTGTGTGTGTGTGTGTGTGTGTGTCCTGAGGCTTGAACCAAGGGCCAAGGTCTTTCCCTGAACTTTCTGCTCAAGACTAGTGCTCCACCACTATGATCTTGCATTAAGAAATTACTTTTTCCAAAAAACATACCAACAATATTATTGACAAATATATAAACAAACTAGACCTCATTGAAAGAAAGCCTTTTGCCTTCCACCATTCACCCGTGCCTATAAGCCTAGCTGGTCTTCTCCTGAGAACTGGATTATAATTATTTGAAGCCACTCCTATCCTAAAAACAAGTCCACAGACTCCATCTGTAATAAACTAACCAAAAGACAGAATGGAGGCCTGGCTCAGTTGTTTGCCAGCCATGAGCAATCAAGCTAATCCTAAGGAATGTGAGTTCATGCCCTGAATTCAAGAACTGGCAAAATAGAAGACACTCAGGCAGTCACATAGATAGAAGATAGATAGATAGACAAATAGATACATAGATACATAGATAAATATATATAGAGAGAGATACATACATACATCACATTTTTGTTTTGTAAGTGGTATCTACAATATAAAATAGAGCTCATAACACTGGATAAAAATTTAAATTATGAATTTGATATGAACTTATATCCACTGAATACAGACAATTCTTATGACTTATAAAATGCCCCTTTTCCCCTTCAAGTATTGGTTTTTGACATCAGAGCCTTGCTCTTTCTTACCTTGCTTTCTCAGCTGACCCAGCTATGATAGAAACACATATGCAAGCTAGATTTTGCCTATTATTTTAAAGACTGTGTTTCCAATAACATTTTCTGTCTGGATTTGAAACTTGTTTCTGCAGAACTTCAGCCTTCTAAGTAGCTAGAATTGAGCCATTGCTGCTAGATTAAATAATTAAATTTTTATTAGCCACAAAAGGATTTGTCAAATTTCCACACATATATAAAATATATCCCAATCAACATCAGCCCCTCTATAATTCTTCTCCCATGAGATTCAATTCCCTACCTTTCCCACTTGTGCCCACCTTCACATCTGAGCCTGTTTTTCTTTCCTGGCATTTCTGTGTATGTATGAACTGCACCAAGGAATTTCACTATGTTTTTTTTTTCGTTGTTTGTTTGTTTTTGTTTTTGGTTGGTCATGGGGCTTGAACTCTGGGCCTGGCACTGTCTGTCCCTATGCTCTTCAGCTCATGGCAAGTGCTCTACTGCTTAAGCCACAGTGCCACTTCCGGTTTTCTAGTCGTTTATTGGAGATAAGAGTCTGATGGATGTTCCTGCCTGGAACAAACTATTTGAAGAAGTATTTGGGCTGGCTTTGAACCGTGATCCTCAGATCTGAGCCTCCTGAGTAGCTAGGATTACAGGCGTGAGCCACCTGCACCAAGCAAGGAGTTTCACTATAGTGATTCAGAAATACATATATTTTGGTAGAAAAACCCTCTCTGCTGTTTTCTTTTCCTCTAAAGAGCCACAATCTACTATTGGTCAACTGCTGTCATTGAGGTTCTTTATGTCCTACTTATACATAGTTTTCCTGTACTTTGAAATTATTTGCCTTTGATTTTTCTGCCTACCATTCAGTCTACTATTATCTGAGCCTCCTCCACACTCCCACCTTTTTTTTTTGGGGGGGGGCCGGTCGTGGGGCCTGAACTCTGGGCCTGGATGCTGTCCCTCAGATCTTCAGCTCAAAGCTAGCGCTCTACCACTTGAGCCACAGCGCCACTTCCGGCTTTTTTCTTTTTGCTTATGTGGTACTGAGGAATCGAACCCAGGGCCTCAGGCATGCAAGGCACGCACTCTACCACTGAGCCATCTTCCCAGCCCTACAGTCCCACCTTTTTAATATATATACACATTTACGAGAATTTTTTTGTGGAAATAGCACTTAAGCCACAGCACCACTTCTTTCTTTGTTTGAGTAGTTTGTTGGAGTCACAAGGAACTTTTTCCACAGGGAACTTAATCCCAGGCTGGCCTGGGATTAAAATCCTCCTACTCTCAGCCTCCCTTGTACCTGAGATGACTGATGTGTGCCACCACACATAGCAAGTGAATGAGAAGGAGCTTTGTGTAGGTATAACTAGACTGGTCTTGAACTAATGTCAACTTCCCAAGTAGATAGCTTTACAGGCATATGTCTTCAAAACCTTGATGTGTTCTGCTTAAATTTGAAGTAGTGTTTGTACATACTTAGGGTGTATAGTGATAATACAGTCCTTGTTGAGTATATAATAATCACTTCGATATAATTAGCACCTTCAGAGCCTGGGAAGGTGGCTCAGTAGTAGAGTGCTTGCCTTGCATGCATGAGGCCTCGGGTGATGTCTGAAAGCTTGATTCAGTTGAGGAAAGGGAGTCTGTCCTCACAGAATATCTGCTGCAGGAAAACCAATCTCCAATGGAGAAATAAGAATATGTCCCTCCCTCAACTCAGGAAGAAAAGCCTTCCTGTAATGAGGTGGTAGATCCCTTTGACTACCCTGACCTAGCATTTCTGCTTATAGGCAACTTATAGGAAGATCTAGTGTTATAGGTTCCTTCTCCCCTCCCTGGGAAAATATCTATTTTACTTTTTGTCATGATTGATGTAAAATGTTTATTTTATTTACTCTTCTAACTCTATTAAAATGTCAATATTTATGTTGTACAATTCTTGAATCCTATATACTGTGGATTTTTTCTTCCTATAATCTGATGACCCAGGCACATGGGTCCTGAGTGGGTTGAAACACCTGTAGCTGTACAAGAGCATCTACTGAATATAGAGGCAACTATTAAATGCATAGGCAGTGGCAAAAGTCCAGGCCGTGCTTCTATATGGTGATAGGGTCCCTACACTAGCTCTAGGACATAGCAGACCAGACATCCTAGAAAGGTGTTCCTCCTTGATTCTCAAGCTCATAATCTGTCAATTGGGACAAATGCCAGAGTAAATGTAGTGGTTCATGGGACTCTCTTCCAACAGTGAATTCAAGTATCATTACACATCCATTGTGCTTCATGCAAACATCTAAGAAAATTTCACCTTAAATAACACCAAAAACCTAGTTTGGGGAGAAAATATTTAACAAGATACATAAGATCCCACAATTCAATGAAAATGAATACACATCAAGAAACCTGTGGGACACAGCAAAAGCATTCCTGAGGGGGAAAATTTATTGCCCTCAGTGTCCACATCAAGAAAATAGAGATGGACTAAGTAAATAATCCCATGTTGTAAATTACTAGAAAAACATGAAAACAGTGGAACTTAAAGTTACTAAACGGAACCAGATTACCAAATTAAGAGCTGAAATTAACGAGATAGAGATTAAGAAAATTATAAATAAAATTAATAAAACAAAAAGCTGGTTTTTTTTGTTTTTTAATTTTATTTTATTTTATTTGAGAGCATACAGTACAGAGGGGTTACAATTACATTGGCAGGATAATGCATACATTTCTTACCAAGCATTGCAGCCTCCTCCTTTGTTTACCCTTCACCTCCCTTCCCAGCCTCCCCCCTCCCCCTACCCAATCATACCCCCCTCCCCCCCCCACACCGACATTGTAAAGCTTGCTTTGACATGACATTTTGTAATTCTCCTTGTTGCAACAGGTCCACCTGAATCCTTAAACGACTTGTTGGTCCCCATCTCCTCCACATGTTATACTGACATCAAATAAAGTGAAAGCGGGGGTTATACTGTGGGGGAGGGACATACAAAGCAACAAAGAAATAATCTTATAAATGCGTTAGAAACACATGCATGAAAGAAACGAAAACATTAAAATACATATTTGAGGGTTCGTTTTCCTAACATCACATTATCTGAACTTTTCCGCTTGACTCATACCTATACTAGATATTGCAAATAAGGGAAACCATGGGAACTATGCTTCTTTGGGCCTGGCTTACTTCACTTAATATAATTTTTTCCAAGCCTTTCCATTTCCTAACAAATGGGGAAATGTCATTCTTTCTGATGGAGGCATAGAATTCCATTGTGTATATATACCACATTTTCTTGATCCATTCATCTACTGAGGGGCTTCTGGGTTGGTTCCATATCTTTGCTATGGTAAATAATGCTGTAATAAACATAGTTGTGCTGGTAGCTTTAGTGTGGTCTTGTTTGTATACATTTGGGTAAATGCCCAAAAGTGTATTTTTTAAAAAAAAATTTTTTTAAAAAATACATAAAATTGATGGACCTTTGGCAAGATTAATTAAGAGAGGAAACCCAAATTAACAAGATCAGGGATGCCACGGGAAAAATCACAACAAATACCCAGGACATCCAAGCAATTCTAAAGAACTATATCCAGAATCCATACTCTTTAAGAAAGAAAACCTATCAGAAATGGATGCATTTTTAGAGAAATACAAGTTACCCAAACTGAACAAAAAACCAATCAATTAAAAAAGCCAATATCTTACAATGAGATAAAGGAAGCAATCAGAAGTTTTCCAACAAGGAAAAGCCCAGGACAAGATGCATTCACTATGGAATTCTGTAAGACTTTTAAAAAGGAACTAACACCCATACTCCTCAGCCTCTTCCATGAAATAGAAAAAGAGGGAGCTATCCAAAACTCATTCTACGATGTCAATATCACACTCATCCCCAACCCAAGCAAAGACCCAACAACAACATCAACAATAAAAAACTACAGACCAATCTTCTTGATGAACACAGACACAAAGATCATTAACAAAATTCTATCCAACAGAATCCAGAAACATATAAAAAAAACATACATCATGGCCAAGTAGGCTTCATCTCAGAGATGCATGGATGGTTTAACCTACATAATTTAATAAATGTAATCCATCATATCAACAGACCCAAGGTCAAGAGCCATGATTATCTCCATTGATGCAGAAAAAAAGCTTTTGATAAGAGACAATATTCATGTTAAAAGCTCTGGGAAAAATAGGAATAGAAGGAACATTCCTTAAAACAATGAAAGCCATATACGACAGACCAACAGCCAATATTATACTTAATGGGAAAAACAACCCATTCTCCTAAAATCAGGCAAGGATTCCCACTTTCTCCACTCTTCTTCAATATACTTCTGGAAACCTTAGCCAGAGAAAAAAGGCAAGAAAAAGGGAAGGAAGAAGTTAAATTAGGGAAATGGATAGAACTAGAAGAAATCATGTTGAGTGAGGTAAGCCAAGAGGAAAGAGACAAATGGCACATGGTCTCCCTGATAAGTGGATGTTAAATCCAGAACATAAGGTGATACAACACAGTAAACAAGACTCGAGAAACAAAAGACCCCCACTCATCTAGTCCAATGATTACTAAATGACCCCATACCGCTGACCACATATGGTATATATGTGCACATCAGAGGGAAACTAGGAGGAGGACACAGAACTAGAGGGAAACGGGAAAACATACAACAGTGGGACCCATCGGCTGCACCGGACATTGATCAAAACAAGCCAAACAACTTAAAGGCAGTGATGGGAGGGAGGAAATGAGTGGGAAAGAGAAAACAGCTGACACTATGCAATATCACTCAATCTGGAAGAAATAACTGTATAGTCAAAGCCCATAGAAATCATAAACTTCATGGACCATGATAGGCAATTTGTCCCATGAGTGTTAGAATGTGTTTGTGACTTTAACTAAGCATCACTATCCCAAAATACTTTGAAATTTATGAAATTATGTAATCAATCACAATAAAAAATTTGGAAAAAAGATACATAAGAAATATGAACACTGACATAAAATACATCATAAATAGGAGAAAGAAGACTTGCATAAATGGAAAATGACTTGCCAGGTGTCATGGACCATCTCACTAATTGTAGCTTCTAAAGTGGCATATTCTAAAGATGGAGGTTCAAAGCAGCACCTGCAGACAAATCTTAAAGACCCTTATTCAATGAATCAGTAAAAGTCAGGAACTAGAGGTGTAGCTAAAGTTCTATGTACAAGCGTTGAACAAAAAATAAGCAAGAGAGCAAGGTCCTGAGTTCAAATTCCAAGGTGGCATGAAAGATAAATATATCAGAGAAACAAAATTTGGGCAATGGCAATTTTAAACTAAAGAAAAACATATACAGGAAAAAGGAAAATATATGTTAATACTGTCCTTGAACAGTTTTTTCTCATGTCCATAGCTCCAATTTTGGATATTTGTTGTTGTTTTTTTGGAAATAATTTTTGGAAAGGTTTTTCTTCCTGAGGTGGGTTTTGAATTACTGTCCTCAGATCTCTTCTTTATGTGTAGCGAAGATCACAGATGTGAGTCATCCTTCCCTACTTAACTTCCTCTTGTTTTTGCAGTATCCAATTAGTTTGTTTAGGATTTCTTATAGTCCCCTACACATTTTAGAATGAATTTTGCAATTAATTTAAACCCAGGTCACAATCTTGTAAGGGGTATTTTGAATGCAAAGGCAATTTGAAAAGTACTGCTCTTTTAGAAATATTTTATGTTTTTGGGTCCGGTCGTGGGGCCTGAACTCTGGGCCTGGGCACTGTCCCTCAGCTCTTCAGCTCAAGGCTAGCGCTCTACCACTTGAGCTAGCGCCACTTCTGGCTTTTTTCTTTTTGCTTATGTGGTGCTGAGGAATTGAACCCAGGGCCTCAGGCATGCAACGCAAGTGCTCTACCACTGAGCCAACTTCCCAGCCCTCTTTTAGAAATATTAAGTCCTAGCTGGGCACTGGTGACTCACATTTGTTATCCTAGCTTCTAGGAGGCTGAGATCTGAGGATCACAATTCAAAGCCAGCCTGAAAAGTCTGTGATATTCTTACTCTAATTAACCACCCCCAAAACCAGATGTGTAGCTGTTGCTTAAAGAAGTAGAGTGCTAGTCTTGAGCAAAAAAGTTCTGGGACTTTGCCCAGGCCATGACTAAAGCTCCACAACTGATAAAAAGTAAAATAAAGTACAATATTGAGTCCTTTAGTCATAGGACAGGGTTATTTTTTCCATTTCAGTGGATCTACTTGACTTTAAAGGCATTTTTCCATTTCCAAATCACTCATCTTTTTATTGTTGATGTTCTGTGGTGGTCTTGGTGCTTGAATTCAGGACAGGAGCTATCCTTGAGCTTCATTTAGCACGAAGCTAGTACTGTACCACTTGAAATACAGGTCACTTCCAGGTTTTTGGTGATTAATTGGATCTAGGATGTGGTGCAGGAGGAAGGGGAGTAGAAGGAATGGATTGGGGGTGTCCCTCCTTACCCTGGTGCTTTAGTCATATGAGATGGAAAGTTTGCTGAAAATGGGCAGGTCTCCTGAATTGTCCAAGATGGGGGAATCTGACCCAGCATGGCTCCTGCTGTACTGCACAGGTAGCCTTGACCCAACAGAGAATTCTGAGGGGTGGCATGAGAATCAAACATGTGAGAGAACTCAGACATGGATCAGAATAGGAAGGTGGTGGGGTAGACATGAAAGGCAGCCCCATGAAAGAGGTAAAGAACAAATACCTGACTCTAGAAGGTGAAGGGGTTATTGGTGCCATCAGGAAGGTTGGGTGAGCCCAGGAGGTCATCGGCAATCAGGATGGGTGTTGGGATGATCGACGTGGGGCTATCTAACAGCCTCGTGGTGGCAGCAGTCTCATTGGCACTGGAAAATCCAGCAAAGCTAAAGCTATGCTGGAGATAGGGAAGGTCTGCAGAAAGGTCCTGGCCAGGGCTCTGTGTTCCTTGGCTTTGAGGATGAAGTGGCAGCAGGGCTCATAGAGGCAAAGGTTGGTGACATGGAAGGTACTAGATCTTGCACTTGGGATGGCAGGCTAGGCTGTGGAGCTTATGGATGCTGTGCATGAAGTGACACTTGTCTCTATATTTATAGGTGTTTTCTTCAAATTGGAGGAACAGCTAGTTCTTATAGCGACTGGAGTTGACCTGCCTCTTTTGGTCTGCTTCTGATTGGGCAGCAGCTGCTCAGCACCTGTGAGAAAGAGCAGTCTCTGAAGCTGCTGTCCCTAGAGTACAAGACTGGGACTGGCTCACCCTTCAGGTAGCTGATGACCTAGCTCTGGTGGAACTTGGTGCTGGGCAGGGTGTTGGCCAAGTGCCTCCAAGGGAAACACCTCAGCAGCAGGAGAGACCACTGCCTTCCTGTCCAGCAAGCAGCCCCTTCTCTGGGAGCTCTGTCATTGAGCATCTTGGCAACCAAAACTTGCATAAAGCTTCTCTCAAGTTGAAAATGGTGGCAGATATGAGTGGGGTAGTCATTGTGGACACTGACAGAGGACAAAGGTGCAGATTTGGTGTCATGAAGGTCCTGATGTGGGGAAGGTGCTTACTCTGCCACTTAGGTCAGGAGTCCCACATGTCTAATCCCAGGGCCCCTCACCTTTCTCACTCTGCCCTCATAGAACTTTAAGTGGCTTTTTTTGTTTTCTTTTTAGATTATAAAATGTCAGTGCATCAAATACAAGGGATTGCTGCATATTAATTGGGTTGCATGTAGTCAGGTTTTTTGTTTGTTTTTCGTAAGTCGTGGGGCTTGAACTCTGGACTTGGGCACTATCCCTGTGCTCTTCAGCTCAAGACGAACATTCTACTGCTTGAGCCACAGCACCACTTCCGGTATTCTAGTGGTTAATTTGAGATAAGAGTCTCACTGACTTTTCTGCTGGGCTGGCTTTGAACTGTGATCCTTAGATCTCAGCCTCCTGAGTAGCTAGAATTACAGGCGTGAGCCACTAGCACACGGCAAGTAGTCAGTTTTTCATCAGAACAAATACCTGAGAAAAGTATCTTCTGAAGTGAGATTATGTGTGTGGAAGATAGGAAGAAAAATGAGAAAAACTGGAAATGTTGGCAGAGGCTGTAATTTGGGCTTTTGGGGAACAGTGCAAGGATATTATACATTCAGTGGCACTTTGAAGCAAGGTAGTAAGACCCTCTCACAAATATTAAATAAAAAAGGGATAGAGGCACAGTTCAAATGTTAGAGCATTGCCTAGTGTGTGTCTGGCCTGGAGTTCACTCCCTAGCCCCAGAGATTTGACTTGGAAGGGGCTAATCTGAGTGTTACATGTAATCAATAGCAGGTTCTCTAGCACTGATCTTTTGATTAAATTGAATTAATGTGTGTGTGTGTGTGTGTGTGTGTGTGTGTGTGTGTGTGTGTGTGTAGGTGGTATGGTGTAAGAGATAGCAACTGAGTTTCAATCTTCTGAAGGTGAATATCTAGTTTTCCGAGCACCATTTTCAGATCCAATTTTTTCTCTGGTAAAAATGGAACAGTATTGATTCAGTTCACTCTAGAAAGATAGAAGGTAGACAGGGACACAAAAGAAATATTTTGGTCCAGTATTCTGTTTAAATACAGAGCTCAAGCTTTTTGTTTTAGCTTTTAGTTTTGTGGCGGGCACTCTGCCACTTGAGCAACACTTTCACTCCCAGCTTTTTCCTGGTGAGTTGATGAGAAGTGTCTCTTGAGTAAGTAGTATTATAGGCCTGAGCTTCGGGTACTGAGCTACAAAAGAAAACAAATTTAAATTTTCTAATAGGTTTATTTTTACAGCATAGTTATGGTATAATACAGGTATATCCATATATCCCATACATATTGTGGATTGTTTTCTTGTGCTTTTGTTTTGTTCCAAGGGCTTGAACTCAGGGTCTAGGTGCTATCCCTGAGCTTTTTTGGTCAAGACTGTTGCTTTACCACACTTTGATCCACACTTTGGATCCACACTTTGTGTTCACACATGGATCAAAGAGAAGGGTTACAAAAATATTTTCTTTTCTTTCTTGCATCTTCTTGAAGGTGTTGGAGAAGAGAAGACCTTTGACAAATGGGGCTATTGGGTATTTGACTTATTGTGAGATGTCTGCTTATCAAATTAAGACATTGTTCAAAGAGCACATTTGAACCAGTCTGTGTTTACATATACAGCATCCAGAAATAATGAAAAACAAAACCAATCAAAAAAGAGAATAATCATTCATTTTCCTGAGTATGAAAACCCAGGAAAATGTTTCTATGCCCTATGAACTTTGACCCCACATGCTATAGCAGGATTATTTTGGTATAGATTTTCTGGCCCCCTTCATCACACATAGCAGGAGGAGTGCAGGAGGAGCAGCTTAGCAGGAAAGCAGCTAGGCAGTGTTGAGATGCAATGCAGCCCCCTTATGGACCCTCTTGATCTAGGTTCTGAAGAGGATGCTTCAAGGTAGGGGCAGTGGGAGTCAACCCCAGAATGGTCAAGCTGAAATCCTGAAAGCCTGTGAACAGCTTTCTATGCCCTGGATTGAGTGAGTTTGCTGATTCTTACATTCATATTCTTCACCCAATAAACAAACATGGCACCTCAAAGCAGAGTCCTGGGCCTGCCCTAGTCCTTGTGAGTGAAAGGTGCTGGAAGCATAGGAAGTACAGTGATCTAGCAGGCAAATCTGGAGGCCTGAAAGGCTATGGAAATGGCAGCCCTGGTTACTCAGAACCAACAGATATCCCTTGCATTGGCCCTGAATTCCAGGAGACTTGGTAGTTACCTCTCAATTCTGTGACAAGTAGGCTAAAGGCAATTCTGTCTGATGAATGGTGACAAGATGCCTAGAATTACCAACTCAGGCCCTAGGAAAGGCTGGAGTTCCAACTCCAATCTCCACTAATCATAAACCAAGGCCAACCAGCTGTATCAATAAAGCCATGTGTCTCCTTGGATAGTAGTTGGAGCTGGCAACAAGTGTCTCACACCTATAATTCTAGATACTCAAAAGGCTCAGATCTAGAGTTTGCAGAAAAATATGGACAGAAAAGTCCTGAGACTCATATTTCCAGTTAACTAACCAAAAAAAAACTCAGTGAAACTTTGGCTTAAGAAGTATAGTGCCAAGTGCTATACTTGAGTGAAAAAGCTGAGTGAGAGTGTGAGACTTTTAGTTTAAATCCCAATACTGCTGTTCACACAAGGTGTGTACTTACACACACATGCACGTATCTCTGTGCATCACCTCCTTCTGGGATGCAATAATAGATGCTGAGAGTTAGCTCTAGTATCAATATTAACTCATTTCCAGTTTGACGACTGTATTCTACACACAGCAGTAGTGTGAAAGCTTCTCAGAAAATGAGTCCCACCATGCTTACAGTGACTGAGGATGGGCATAGGTGCATCCCTTCTGCTAGCTTTTGAGGGACCTCACTGTGCATCTGTGGACATTGTCTGTTCAGAAAAATAGCCTCTTCCCACAGTCACCAACAGCCACCAGAATGTGGGGAGAACTGGTCTGAGTAATGATCACAGGATCTTTATTTCATCTTTGTTAGATGTTTTTGCCTCATGTGGAGTCAGGATGTATGGCAAAGATGATTTTAATAGTTTGATGCACAAAGAGATCATTGAACAATTACTGATATTTACCATGTAAGCACAGGGTACCAACAACAACAGTGATTACATATTCTATTGATGATTCTTTGTTTTTGTTGTTGTTGTTCATGGGAATTGAACTTGAGGCCTGGGTACTGTCCCTTGAGATTTTTTTCGCTGAAGGCTGGAGTTCAATCACTTGAGCCACATTTGGCATTTTTGTGGTTATTTGGAGATAATAGTCACTTGGAAGCCTGGAGCTGGATGTTCACCCCTGTAAGCTTAATTACTTAGAAGTCTGAGATCTGAGTGTCAAGATTCAAACCGCCTGGGCCAGAAAGTCCATGAGAGTCTTACCTCAAGTTACCATCCCCCAAAAGTCAACTGGGATCATCATATCTCAGCTTCCTGACTATCTTGGATTGCAAGTGTGAGCCATCAGCAGTTTATTTGTAACAAATAAGCAAATAATAAAATAAATAATAATTGTAAAATAAATAATAAATACTATCTCTTTAAATAGTTTTAAAGAGATTTTCATTTTATTTCATGTGGACAATGCATGTTGATCAGTGTTACTCTTTCCATTATTGTCTACCCTCCTTTTGTTTGAACACAGAGTCTCTGTATATTCCACCACAATGCTAAGCTTTGTAAGTCTTATTCTCAAACCAAAACAGAATGCCAAGCAATATTTTCCTAGTTTCTGCTGCACTACATTACAAATATGCATTAAGAATGTCAGACTTTTCACACCCTGAAAATGTGGTACACTGACATCACACTGCATACAATATGCATGGTACATGGGGAAGTTAGCCAAGTGGTCTAGGCTAACCTGACACTGAGTCCCATGTAAACCCAGGTGTATTCTGATGCTGCTGGGTGAAATATTCAATAGATGTCTGTTAAATCTGGTTGATCTATGCAGTTGTTCAGATCTGCAGTTTCTCTGTTGAGTTTTTGCCAAGTTGATCTATCTAGTGGAGTGAGTGGTGTGTTAAAGTCCCCAACAATTAATGTCTTTGGATCTATGTGGAATTTGAGTTAAAGTAGTGTTTCTTGGATAAATTTGTGTGCTCTGTTGTTTGGTGTATGGAGATTTGTAATTGTAATATCCTCCTGAAGGAGCAATCCCTTAATTAGTATGTAGCGACCTTCTTTATCTCTTCTCACTAATTTTAATTTGAAGTCTATTTTATCTGATATTAGTATTGCAACTCCTGCCTGTTTATGAGGGCCGTTTGCTTGGTAGATTTTGTTTCAGCCTTTCACATTGAAAATGTGTTTGTTTTTAAGGGCAAGGTGTGACTTCTGAAGGCAGCAGATATAAGGATCTTGCTTTTTAATCCAACTAGACAGTCTATGTCGCTTAATTGGAGACTTAAGTCTGTTAATGTTGAGAGATAGGACTGAGAGGTATTTGGGAGTTCCTGCCATTTTATCCACCTTCTTGGGGGCTGTGGTAACTAGGTTCTTCCTATGGTTCTTGGATTTTCAGTTTGGGTGAGGTTTCTTGGCCTTTATTGTGGTCTTCTATGTATAGGACATGTTTAAAAATCTTTTATAGGGCTGGTTTGGTGGAGATGTATTGTTTCAGTTTTTCTTTGCTCTGGAAGGTTTTTATTTGACCTGAGGTTATGAAGGAGAGTTTAGCTGGATACAGTATTCTTGCTTGATAGTTGTTTGTCTTTAGGGCATGGCATACATCATTGCAGGCTCTTCTTGCTTTGATTGTCTCTGCTGAGAAATCTGAGCTGATTCTAATTAGTTTCCCTTTATATGTGATTGATCTTTTCTCCTTGACAACTTTAAGGATCTTTTCCTTGGTCTGAATTGATCCTGTGCAGATTACAACATGATGGTGGGATGTCCTGTTTTGGTCTGGTCTATTTGGAGTACTAAAAGCTTCTTGTGTCTGAATAGGCCTATCTTTTTGCATGTTTGGGAAGTTCTCTGCTAAGATCCTATTAAACAAATTTCCTAGACCATTACCTTCTGTCTCTAGGTGCTCCTCTACAACTATTATCCTCAGATTAAGGCTTCTGATGGTGTCTTCAAAATGTTGAATAGATCTACCATATTTCTTGGATTTGTCTTGGATGGTTGAATGTTCTTTCTCTATAATATCTAGGCTGTCTTCAATCCCTGGGATTCAATCTTCTGCATGGTCTAACCTACTATCAAGACTTTCTACTTTGTTTTTCATTTCTTTTCCTTCTAATTGTTTGGCTTTGTTGGGGGTTTGTTATAGATCTTGTATGAACTTCTTTACTTCCTTAATTTGTGTTCAGTGTTTATTCTCAAGTCACTTAGTTGATTGGTTATGGTTTCCCTGAACTCCCATTCCTGGAAGGTGATTTCTGAGGATTGCAGTTCAAAGCCAGTCCTGGCAGGAGCGTCTGTGAGACTCCTATCTCCAATTAACCACCAGAAAACCTGAAAGTTGTTCTGTGGCTCAAGTGGTAAAGTGCACACCTTGAGCTAAAGAACTCAGGGATCGTGCCCATGCCTAGAGCTCAGGGATCATGCCCAGACCCAGAAATCAAGCCCCATGACCAACAAAAAGAAAAAAAAAGGAATGGGTTAAATGTTAAATAAATCTGAACTTATTTTAGGTTCTATGAATTCAGGAAATGTTACAATAATGGAAATACATTTTATTTCATAATATCAGTATTTGAGATCAAATGGGTATTATGATTCCTGTTATAGAACAAGATAGATTCAGAGTTAAGAGTGAAAAAATCTGTAGGGTTTAGGAAAACCTGCAATTTATTTCAAGAATTACAAGTCAATTTCAGTTAGGATGACACAAAATGAGGGATTTTCATAAATTATATAATTGGGATACCATTAGGGTCAAGTTTATGGTTAGGATTATAGCCATGATTAGGGTTAGAGTGAAGGAGAAAAAAATGAGGCTCAAATTGAAGGTAAATTTTAGAATAAGCCTGGTAAGAGTTAGAATGAATGTGAACTAGAGTATTGCTATATTAGAATCTACTTACAATCAGCTTATGGTTATTCTCAATGTTCCAGTTAAGGTTAAGTTTAGGGTTAGAAAATGACTAAGGTATTGGGAAAAAATTGTAACCTATGTTTGGAAGCCTTATTTGAATCAAGTCAGGATGAGTGAAAATTAGTTTACTTGTGTTAGTGTTGACATATAATTTATATTAAGATTAGGGTCAGTATTTTGTTCTGATTATGGTTAGTGTTATGAATAGGAATATTTTTAGTATGAAATTGAGTTTTCACTAAAAAGTGGACGCAAAAAATGTGAGATTGAATAGTAACTAGAGCATTATCATTATATTTATTTCTCAGTGATCATTCTTGTAATGATTAATGAGAGTTTTCCAGCCAGGTTTCAGTTGAGAGTTAGCTTAAGTAATGGACTAGATGATGAGTAAATCTGAAACTGTTTTAGGGTACAGGGAAACTACCATATTTTTCCTGATGTGAGAATTTGAGGACACATAATGGTTCATGTTAGGGAACAATATAACTTCAGATGTAGAGTCAGGAAATTTGTGGGAATTAGGGCAAACTGGAGCATTCACTAGAATGAATAAAAACTAGAATATTTTTCTTAAACATTAGAATTGGACTATCATTAGGGTGAAAGTTAGGTTTCCATTCTAGATGGGCTTAATGTTAGCATTAGGGAAATGGAAATTTTAGGGTCTAATTGAAAGTAAATTTTTGAAAAACAAGTCAAGTTACAAGTAGGATGAATGTGAAATAGGAAACTGTTCATAATAGAAGGATTAGGGTATGATTAGTGTGAGGGTTAGCCTGAATGTTCCAGTTAGGGTTCGGGTTAGAAAAATGGCAGGATATTTAAGTAAAACTAAAAACTATTTTGAGAAAGATGAGTTGAATCAAAGATAGGATAAATAAAAACTAATATATTTGTGTGGCTTTTAGAATTCAAAGGCAATTGGTTCTAGGGTTGTGGTTACTTTTCTAATTTATGAACTAATGAATTAAAGGCACAATTCTTTCATTCTTACAAACCAAGAAAGTCACAATTTGGGGAACAAACTCAATTTTCTACATGAAAATGTGTCTTAAAATATTTTCAAACATAAATAATAGTGAACAAGGTGTCATTTATTAAAATTAGGTAAGTTGATGATACAGCTTTCAAAAATATACAAACACATGGGACAGAAACTCAGACATCTTATCAGAAAAAACAGATATTCTACTTGCTCTAGTTCGGAAATTGTGTGTGTGTGTGTGTTTGTGTGTATGTGCACGTGTGTGCATGTGTGCATGTGTGCATGCGTGCATGTGCGAGTGTGCGTGCACCCACCACAGGTCTTCAACTCAGGCCTGGGTTCTGTCATCATCTTATTCAGTGCAAGGATGGCACTAAACCACTTAGCCACAAGTCTTCTTCTGGCTTTTTAGCAGTTAATTTGAGATACATATCACATGGATTTTCCTGTCTGGACTTAATCTTATGATCCCCAGCAATCCTTGGATTAGTGTTACTGTGGGTGTTACCACAAAGTGATAGTTCATTAATCTGGGAACAATATAGAAGTACTTGTGCAAGATACAAAGTAACCAGTTCATTAATTTGGGAGTAACACAGGATCACATTAGATTGCCTTCAAACACATTGTTTCTGATGAGTTTATCTGAACCCCAAGACATAATCAAAACCTATTAGCCAGAATGTATGAAGTAGCACATATTTATGGCACAGGATATGTACAATGAATTAAATCCTGAATCAAAAGTCTTTGTTGGTTTTGCTATTTAAAAACAAATCAGAAATAGATGGTCATTGAGATGAAGCCTAGACTGGAGGCCTGTAGTGAGCAGCAGAGCATCTGCATAGTGAGCACAAGGCACTGAGTCCAACCCCCAGGACCATAAAGAAGAGGTAGAAGAAAGTGAAAGTGTAGGAGAAAGAGGAAAGGAAAGGAGGAGAAAGGTGTAAGAGAGGAGGAAAGGCATAGCAGGAGGAAGAAGAGGAGGGGACAGGGAGAAAGTTGAAGGGAAAAGGGATGTAAGAGGGAAACAGGACCCTGGGGAAAAGAAGCAGGAGAGGAGACAGAAGGAGAAAGATAAATGTAATATAACAACAAGAATTGTTGGAAAAAATTTTGCATAAGTGATCTGCATGTGCATGGCAGAATTATTTTTAATCAGTGAGAAAGCTAGCACGGTGACAATATGGGTGATACCTGTTGTTCGGTCATTTTATTTTCTTTCTTCAGTGAGGAGTTCAGAAGAAATCCTGTTTGGTGTTTGACAGATATATTCAGGATTTCTTTTTCATGAATTAAACATGGGAAGGAACTATATGCAACCTCCTTTAATTAAAAAAAGAATAGAAGCTATATTTATTAGTATTACTGTGCATGAGGAAATCGTGGAGATTTTTGGTTAATTCAAAGGGCTCCATGCAAAAATATACAACAAGAGGGAATTAAAACTGTTTTTAAAGTATAATACATTATCATTGATGAGAAGTTTTAGTGGATGTTTTTCTTTTTCTTTTTCTTTTTCTTTTTGCCAGTTGTTCAGTGCAGCAGCAAGGCTGTACCCTGGAGCCCTTTCGAAGTCACCACATGAACTTCAATTTCTGTAGTCCCTGTGGGTGTGGGTGCCTCCTCAGGTCACCCGTTGAGAAGTGGGGTCCCCTTCCTTCTGGTGGATGTACAGTGAGGGGATGTGTGTGCATGCTCCCCAGCATTGCCAGATGAGCCCCACCCATCCTTCCCACCTCCCTTCCCAGTCTCAGTTGCTCCATTTCACTCAGGATCTGGCAGCCATGGGGCTGGAGTTGAATCCACTGCTGCCTTCTCCTCCTCCAGCGGTGCTGGTACTGTTCTGCAGTGGTCTTAGGTGAGAGTGCCATCCCAGGGAGACTCCGTTCTGAGGTCACTGCCTGCCCTCATGGGTGTAGGGTCTGGGGACACCATGTTTGTACACTGTAGAGTCCACGGGAGAAGGAAGGCTGGGTGGGCAGTCCACCCCTTTGAGGCCAGGCAGCCCAGCTGTGGTTCACCTTATCAGTCATTTATTTATTTATTTATTTATTTATTTATTTATTTATTTATTTATTTATTTATTTATTGTGAAAACACCATACAGAGGGGTTACAATTACAAGGGCAATGAGTACATTTCTTTTTTTTTTTTGGGGGGGTCCGGTTGTGAGGCCTGAACTCTGGGCCTGGGCGCTGTCCCTCAGCTCTTCAGCTCAAGGCTAGCGCTCTACCACTTGAGCCACAGTGCCACTTCCGGCTTTTTGCTTATGTGGTGCTGAGGAATCGAACCCAGGGCCTCATGCATGCAAGGCAAGCACTCTACCACTGGGCCACCTTCCCAGCCCCAATGAGTACATTTCTTATCAAGCCCTTTCCCATCCTCCTCCCCCCACCACCAAAATTGTAAAGTTCATTTTTCGACATAACGACTTGTACATCTCCTTGTTGCAATGAGTCCACCTGTATCCCTATTTAAACTATTTGTTTTTGCCCTTCCCCTCCACAAATTATACCAACAGCAAATACAGAGAGAGCAGGGGGTATTCAAATGTTTTTCTTTCACTCGATTATTTCTAACATATTTATAAGATGATTTCTTTGTTGTTTTGTATGTCCCTCCTCCACGGTATAACCCCTGCTCTCACCTCATCAGTCTTTAAGGTGGTCTGGAGACTGGAGTTGTGTGCTGGCCCCTCTGCCAGAAGGCTTGTGACAGCTGCACAGCTCAGCACCCTGGAGCCCCTTTAGCATCCCCACAGACTTCCATTTTCTGGTCCCTGTGAACTCGGGTATGGGCTCATCCCTGCATATGCCCATCAGTGCCAGAGGAGTCTGGACTTTCAATGCACCAGCTGCAGCACCAGGGGCCTGAAGTCCTTTGGCTTTGCTGTGTAGCCTCCTCCGTCCTTTTGGTCTGCATGGGCCCAGATCTGGGTGGCATTCTGGGGATGCTCCGTTTGGAGGCTCACTCCCTACCCTTGTTGTGCTCCAAAGCAGGGAAATGGGTCTGGCCTTGGCAGTGTAGTCTACACAGATGGAAGGCAGGACTTGGGGTCTGCCTTGCCTTCCCTCCTGGCTTTGGCCCCTGAGGCTGGTTTGCTTGATCTGGTCACTGATGGAGCCTTGTTGGCCGCAGCCCACCACAACAAGTGCTGCACCTGCTGCAGCAGCAATGTGATGTCCTGGGCCCCCTCAGGGTCACCACAGGGACCTCTGATGGGTCTACATGCGCTGGGTGTGGGTGTCATCCCAGGACTCCCATTAGGAAGTGCCACTCCCCTTTGTGGTACTGGAAGCAAGAGGTGCCACATATAATTTCTACGTTCTAACATTTTCCTTCACTGAGATAAACAGAACTGGGAGATTTAAATAACTTTTATAAAAACCAAATATTTAACCTATATCACTTCAACCTGTTAAACTATTGTAATATTTTTTATCTAGTAGTAATTCTTTTTTTTTTTTTTGCCGGTCATGGGGCCTGAACTCTGGGTCTGGGCGCTGTCCCTCAGCTCTTCAGCTCAAGTCTAGCGCTCTACCACTGGAGCCACAGCGCCACTTCCAGCTTTTTCTGTTTATGTGGTGCTGAGGAATCGAACCCAAGTCCTCATGCTTGCAAGGCATGCACTCTACTGCTGAGCCACTTTCCCAGCCCTCTAGTAGTAATTCTTTCTGTAATTACTTATTTTACTTTTGAATGTAACTAATAAATATTTTGTGTGTGTTTTACTATTCTAGTATAACTTCGTTTGCACTACTTACATACAATTTTTTTTCAAATTCTGATATTTAATCATGTGTTTTGGATAAGAGTTTTGTTGTACTTTTATTTCAGTTTGCCATTATGGCCTTATAAATACAAACAATAAAATCCATTTTTGTTAGTATCAAGAAAAATGATTTTGGACTATAGACTCAAGGATATAGCATTATATATCATACAGTAATATATATCACTTTGTTTAAAACTGCTCCATAAAATAAGTAGTAATTCAGGTGGCAGCCACTTCATCTGGCATGCTGATCCCTCTGGTGAAGTAGGATCCTAGTGGCCAATCGGGCCCTTGTGGGCACCTCGCCTGGGACTGTGGGAGAAGATCAGGGTACACCTCCTGTTGGGCTAGGGCAGCAACCCAGTAGCTTCTGTGTGAATGACACAGTGCCACTGACTCACATCTAGCACCTGCCTGCCCCGTGGGCCTGGGCTCTGAGGATCAGCCCCTGTGAGCACACACACACCGTGGGGCAGAGACCGCCCACCTAGGAAGGAGTGCAGACTGAATAGAAGCCACTCTGTGGGCCAGCTTGTACAGTATTTATCCTTCATGAAGCAGGGGACAATTCTGCTCCACTGTGGGGAGAAGAAAAGAAAGACAGGCCCAGGAAGGGTGATGCCAACTTTTGTATTCAGGCTGGCAAGGAAACTTTCCTCCACGCACTCTCCAGCAGGCTCAGGAAGCCCTTCCATGCTCCTGGTCGATGGAGTAGTAGCCAGGAAACTCACGTCTGATACTCCTGGCTGCTCTTTTGGGTTTGTTTGTTAATTTATTCAGAGAGCCTCTCCCTCAGACAGCAAAGTTATATTCTGGGTTTTGTAAAACGTTCTGCATCTGAGCATTCTCAGTGTTTGGTTTTTGTGTTGTTTCTTGTAAATGGGTTGTAAAATTTGTGTTTTAGGTTTTGAGGTGCAGGAAGAGGAGCCAGAATATGAACACAGTTTCCTATAAGCCTTTCATCTAAAACTGAAAACAGATTCTCTCTAAAACTGCATTTCAGGAAATAAATTTGAGAGGGGAAAAGGCTCTTTTATCATGAGATCAAAATGTGCTATTTTTATATGCATGTTTTATACGTTCAAAATACAATTAAGTAATTCACTATCTAGGAACAATTTTTCAGATCTAAGATATAAGTGTTTTGGGAGCTAGAGGCAGGGTTATTTATCCAAAGGGAGGGAAGGAAGTTAAAATCCATAGATGACTTTGTAGAATCAAAATGGTAATACAAAATAAGAATCACAAAAAACCCTCTGTGCTATTCGGGGTCTTTTTTTTTTTTTAATTTTTTTATTGTAGAGATACTATACAGAGGGTTACAGTTACATGAGTGAGGTAATGAGTACACTTCCACTTCCTCTTGAACATTGTTACCCCCTCCATTGTTTTCCCCCTACCATCCCCTCCCTCCCTCCCTTCCCCAAGGTTCTTTTTTTTTTTTTTTTTTTGATCGTGATTAAGTGATTACTTAATTTCCGGAAATTCACAGTATTGTGGAATAATGATGCTCATTTAACGTCACAAGTTCATTCTAACTTTCCTGGAGCAAATTGTCTATCACAGTCTGTAATATATAATGGTGCTCATATGTTATATACCATATATGTGATCAGCAGCATGGGGATATTTAGTAGTGGTTCAACCAGATGAGTGGGAGTTCTTTGTTTCTTAAGTCCTGTTAGTTTTGTCATATCACCTAACATTTTGGATTTATCATCCACTTATCAGGGAGACCATGTACTGTTTGTCTCTTCGTTCTTGGCTTACCTCGCTCAACATGATTCCTTCTAGCTCCATCCATTTCCCTGCAAATGCCATTATTTTGTCATTTCTAATGGCTGCATAATATTCCATTGTGTATAGATACCACAATTTTTGGATCCATTCATCTGTGGTGGGGCATCTAGGTTGTTTCCATATCCTAGCTATTGGGAACAGTGCTGCAATAAACATGGAGGTACATGTGTCTTTGTATATTGGTTCCTGTTGTTCAGGGTAGATGCCTAGAAGTGGTATGACTGGGTCGTAAGGGAGGTCAATCTTTAGCTTTCTAAGGACCCTCCAGACTGCTTTCCAAAGTGGTTGTATGAGTGTACATTCCCACCAGCAGTGTAATAGCGTTCCTCGTTCTCCACATCCCCTCCAGCATTTGTCATTGGCTGATTTGTGGATGTGGGACATTCTGACTGGGGTAAGGTGGTATCTCAGGGTTGTCTTTATTTGCATTTCCTTCACCACCAGGGATGATGAACATTTCCTCATGTGTTTCTTTGCCATTTTTATTTCTTCATTTGAGAAGTCCCTCTTTAGTTCCCTTGCCCATTTAGTAATTGGTTTGTTGGGTTTGGGAGGGATTAGTTTCTTGAGTTCCCTGTATATACAGGATGTTAACCCCTTGTCTGATATATTGCTGGTAAATATTTTTTCCCAATTAGTTGGTTGTCTTTCTAGCTTGGTTGCAATAGCTTTATCTGTGCAGAAGCTTTTTATTTTAAGGTAGTCCCATTTGTCGAGTCTCTCTCCAATTTGTTGTGACCCTGGGACTCTGTTCAGGAAGTTCCTTCCTGTGCCTATTAGTTCAAGTGTCTCTCCTACTCTGTCCTGCAGTAGTTTCAGAGATTCAGGTTTAATGTTAAGGTCTTTAATCCATTTTGAGTTGATGTTGGTGCATGGTGATAGGCTGGGGTCCACTTTTAGTTTTCTGCATGTGGCTGCCCAGTTTTCCCAGCACCAGCGGTTGAAGAGGCTGTGTTTCTTCCATTGTATGTCTTTGGCTCCTTTGTCGAATATCAGCTGGCTGTAGGCCTGTGGATTTATTTCTGGATCTTCTATTCTGTTCCATTGGTCTTCGGGTCTGTTTTTGTGCCAGTACCATGCTGTCTTTGTTATTATAGCTCTGTAGTAGAGTTTGAAGTTCGGCATGGATAGCCCTCCCATATTGTCTTTATCCCCTAGAATTGTTTTGGCTATTCTAGGTCTTTTGTTGTTCCATATGAATTTTTGGACTGTTTTATTCGGGGTCTTTTATTCTTCCATAATAATTTTTGGATTGCTTCTTCTATTTCATTTAAGAGTGAGATTGGGATATTGATAGGTATCACATTGAATTTGGATATAGCTTTTGGCAGTATTGCCATTTTCATGATGTTAATCCTCCCAATTCATGAGCATGGGAGGTTTCCCACTTCCTTAGTTCTGCTTTCTTTTTCTTTTTAAGGTTTTTAAAGTTTCCATCACAGAGGTCCTTCACCTCTTAAGTTAACTCCTAGGTATTTTATTTTTTTGTGCGGCTATTAAAAAGGGGTTGCTTTCCTAATTTCAGCCATACCCTTATTGTTATTGGAATACAGGAAAGTCATTGGTTTCCGAGGGTTAATTTTATACTCTGCTAGTTTGCCAAAAATTTCTGATCAGCTCAAGTAACTTGGGAGTGGAGTCATGGAGTTCTTTAAATACAAGATCATGTCATCTGCAAAGAGGGAGAGTTTTACTTCATCTTTCTCTATTTGGATCCCCTTTCAGTTTGCATCTTGTCTTACTGCCCCAGCTAGCATTCTAATATTAAGTTGAAGAGGAGTGGAGAGAGTAGACATTTTTAATCTCACTCCTGTATTTATAAGAAATGGCTGTAACTTTTCACCATTAAGTATAATACTGGCTGTAGGTTTGTCAATCCTTAACAGAAAGAACAGTACTGGAACAATATCAATTCCAAATTTCAAACTCTACTAAAAAGCCATAGTAAAAGAACAGCTTGGTACTGACACAAGAATGGACCTGAGGACCAGTGGAATAAGACTGAAGGCTCAGAAATGAATCCACTGACCTATAGCCACTTGCTCTTTCACAAGGGAGCTAAAAAAACAGAATGGAAGACAGACAGCCTTTTGAGTAAATGGTGTGGAAAAAATTGGTTAAACACCTGTAGAAAACTAAAGCTAGATTCTGTATATGTCACCCTGCATGAGAATCAACTCTGAATGGATCAAAGACCTCAAAATAAAAGAAGACACCAAGAAAACATTACATGAAGGAATAGGAATAAATCTAGGGTTTTTTTTTTTAGCACAGACAGAAATTTTCTTAATAGAGAGCCAGAAACAAAAGAAATCAAAGGAAGTTTGGACAAATGGGATTGCATGAAACATCAGATCTTCTGCAAGGCAAAGGTCATAGCTAGCAAGATCAATAGAAAGCTCACATACTGGGAGAAGATCTTCTCGACACAAGGTCTTATATCTAAAATATACTTAGGACTCAAAAAAAATCCCCCAACAATAAATCTTCAAACAAACAACTGCTCAATAACTAAGTGGGCTAAAGACTTAAAGAGAGACTTCTCTGAAGAGGAAATAAAAATGGCCATCAGACACATAAAGAAATGCTCAACTTTTCTGGCCATAAAAGAAATGCAAATCAATACAACATTGAGATTGCACCTCACTCTAGTTAGAATGGCAATAATCAAGAAATGTAATAACAACAGATGTTGGAGGGGATGTGGTTAAAAGGGAACCCTACTGCATTGTTGGTGGGATTGTAAACTTGTTTAACCACTTTGGAAAGCAGTATGGAAGTTGTTCAAAAGAATCCGTGTAGAGCTCCCCTATGATCCAGCAATCTCACTTTAGGGCATTTACCCAAATGATCACAAACAAGGTCATACCAAAGCTGCCAGCGCAACCATGTTTTTTGCAGAATTAGTCACCATAGCTATGATATGGAATCAACTCTGATGCTCCTCAGTAGATGAATGGATCAAGAAAATGTGATATATATCTATATATACGTATATAGATATAGACATACACACACAATGGAATTCTATGCCTCCATTAGAAAGAATGCCATTACCCCATTTGTTAGGAAATGGAAAGGCTTGGTAAAAATTAAATTAAGTGAAGTAAGCCAGGCCCAAAGAAACATAGGTCCATGATTTCCCTTGTTTGCAAGGACTAGTACATGTCTAGGACAAGCAGAGAAGATCAAAGGCTATGTACATATGACCATATACAATGATGTTAAGCAAAATGTACCCCAAGTCAGAGACATAGTGGTTTTTTCTTTCTTGCTTTTGTTTTTAATATAATGTACTATGTGATTCTTTTGTAGGTTCATCCCCCCCCATGGTATAATCCCTGTTTTCACTGTATTTGATCAAGTGTTCTGCATTTTGTATATACATTTTTGTAATTTGGGGAGTGGAAGGGATATAGCAGAATGCTTAAATGGGGATGCAGGTTGACCTATTGTGATGATGAGATGTAGAGGACACTGTGTCAAAAATGAATTTACAGTTTCGGGCAGGGGTCAAGAAGGGAGGAGTTGGGGAGGTGGGGAGGGAAGGGCTAGGGGAAAAACAAAGGAGGAGGTAACAATGCTCGATAGGAAATGAACTCATTACCCTACTCATGTAACTGTAAACCCTCTGTGCAGTAATTTTACAATAAAAAATATAAAAAAATCTCTGCCTGGTGTAGATTTCCAATGCTGCCCTCGGCATTGCATTTTTTGCCTTTTTTGGCTGTGGTTAGGTCTGCCTGTCCAGTGGATCAGTAGTCTTCAAGGCATCTTGGTCCTGAAGTGGACTTGAATTATCCATTGATTGTTGGAACCAGGCCAAGGACAGGACAAAACCACTTCCAGGGCCTGGCTTCTTCATTCCCCATGCAACTAGGATTGCAAGCAGTATTTCTCTGAATTTGTCCCCAGAAAAATCACTGAACCAAAAGGCAAAGTCACCAAACACCTCCCCTCCTCCCCCCATCCCCTCCTTTCTCCCTCCTTGGGAAAATACAAAATAATTTTGCAGGTTTTAGAAAACACACAAATTGCCCACCACCTCCCCTGGTAAACTAGGTTTTAAGTCACTAAGTCATGTAAACAGATAATGCCCCATTCATTATTCTGGACAACATCTTCAGGTTGTTGGATGCTTTAATTTGTTGTTGTTGTTGGTGGTGGTAGGGGGGCCTGAACTCTGGGTCTGGGTGCTGATCCTGATATGTTCAGCTCAAGGCTAGTGCTCTATCACTTGAGCCATAGTGCCATTTCCACTTTTTTCTGCTTGTGTGGTGCTGAGGAATTGAACCCAGGACCTCATGCATGCAAGACAAACACTCTACCACTGAGTCTCCTTCCCAGGCCTAATGCTTTAATTCTTTAAAATTTCTTCTTGTCAGTCATGAGGTTTGAACTCAGGACCTGGGTGTCAACATATCCCTACTTTCTTCAGATCAAGGAGAGCCCTGACCGCTTGAGCCACAGTGCCACTTCCTGTTTCTAGACAATCATCTCTCAGACTTTCCTGCCAGGGTTTGCTTTAAGCAGCGAATTTTTAAATTATATTTCTTCTACGTGTTTATTGGAACATTACAGTTTTTCTGAAATTTAAAGTTTTCTATAAACCTTTCTCTTCAAGTAATCCAACAGCATTAAATATTACATTTAGAAGTTATCCTATAGCACATCAATTTTGACATTATTATGGTAAGATGAAAATCTTATTCTTTGTAGAAAAATCCCATTAAAGTCTAAATGGGAAATATGCTAATTTCAGCAATCTTGAATCTCCTTCCTCTTTTTTTTTTCTCTCCAGTATCTTTTCTTGTTTTGGAACAAGTGTCATGGACTGTCCAACCATTTAAAAGGAAGCTTAGTCCATTAATTTTATAGAAAAGGAATGCAGCCTGCCTGCATGTGAAGGCAACTTTGAGTATAATGTTAATCTGATAATTCACATCATTGAATTTTCAAAGTTGTTTTGATAAATTTTTGTTAAACCATTCGTTAAAGAGGTTCCAAATAGCAATAATAAAAACCAATGTTTTGCTTTCTAAGATGGTTTTAAAAGCTAGTAATTCAACAAACACATTCTATCCTTCCACGATTCCATGGTGAAGAATTTCTCTTTTATAATTGCCCTTACCACTGACTCCCTCCCTTCAATCTTGCAGCTTTATTCAGTTTTATTGTTACAGCTTTCATTTTGGTACTAGCATCCATAATCTCCTTGTAGTATTTGACAATGAGATTTCATTTGTTGTTAGAGAGCTCAATTTATATTTATTTATATTTCCAAAGGCAGCCTCTTGAGCATATCATAGAGCATAAAATCTTGAATATCATTAACGTGATCTTATACAACTATTCCATAAATTAATATAAGTACCACATAAATGTGCATTTTCATATAATTTTTAAAATGCAAAGTAGTTACATATATATGTCAAAAATAATTCAGACCACTAGTAGAAGACACTAAGCTAAACCTTTTGCATCTTCATCAATATTCTTTGTAAAATTTTCTTTCACCTTAGAGCCTTCTTTTCCTAGCAAGAAGTTATAAGTGATGTCCTTGGATTTTAGTGACCTCTGAGTAACCTCTTTTCTTTCCACCACCAGTTAGTCCCTCATGTTAAATACCTGAGGAATAACTTGGCCCAATGTGCCTGCAAGAGGAGTACCCAAGTCGACTGTCTGTGCCCAATCTACCCTTTGTTTGGGAATGGGGTATCAGAGAGAGGGGTGTCAGGGATCAGGTAGCTGGAACCATGGTGTTATGAATTATGGGTAGCAGAAAAGAGTAGTAGAGACTAGGATACCAGGGAAAGGGTAACTGTGACTGTAATTGCTGAGTTGCAGTGTCAGGAAATTGGGTAGCAGCTACAGCTTTGCAGGGGTTGGGCTAGCTAATACAGGCATCCAGAACTGTTTAGCAGGGACAAGGAAGCATAGACAAAGTGAAAGAGCAAAAGTTGTGAGGGATTGTGGGGCACAATCAGGGTAAAAAGGTCATGAGTGTGCAAACTGGGTAGCCAGTACTATGGTAGAAGCAATTTTCATGGTGGACTGATGTGGTGCAGAGCTCTGGGTTTGCCTCTCCAGTTTTGGCTGTTAGATCTTTAGGGAAACTACCTCTAGCAGCTATTATCAGCTTGTTGTGTTCAGGCACGTGCCATCTATAAATGTCTACTCCAAGTAGATTGCATTCTTTGACACCAGTTATAGGATCTTTGCTCTAAGCATCCTGAGAGACCACACTCCACAATCCTGCAGAACAGGCTCCACATAGTGAGCTGCAATCACCTCATACAGCTCTTGCTGCTCCTCTCCAATGTCAATTATGATAGCAAGGGATCTGAGATGTGCTCAGCAGCAGTGCTCTGGGAAGCTACCAATTCTTACTCTGGCATTCTGGGAGCTCCCTAGCAATGGGAAAGAGCACTTGCTGTGGCTCTTCCAACTTCTCTCTGTGGCTGTGGACAGCCAGACTCTTGTACCTCAGATGGGTTACTTTGATGTCCAGGTGGCCTCAAACTTGCTCTATCTTCTCTCTCTAGGTGCTCTTCAGCTTCAGCTTCAGCTGCCTCTCCTTTTCCCTCCAGGTAGCTCACTTCATCCCCACATCCTTTGAATTCTGCTTCATATCACACCAAGGCCTTCCACTTTCTCATTTACCTCTGTAGCTGTGAATCTGGCACAACAAGCTATATGTAACTTCTGTATCTGTTTATCAAGATTTGAGTTGGAATCCAAGGTGGTACTAGCTCACTGAGAACATGGGAAGCATCTTAAATACTCCCATGCCATTCACTGCTCATTGAGAAAGATGCAATTGTGTTGTGGTCAGTCTTTCCTTCTCCATTTCTGGCTCAGCAGAATAAAGTGAAGTCACAATGGAGCTACCAGACAGCTGCTATGTCAGAAAGTGACCTAACGAAAGATAATTTTGTGAGGGGATACTTATCAAATGTAGTAGGATGAATGCACATATTTATAGGACACTACTAAGGGCTTCCATCTGACTAGTTATGTTATGTCCAAAATGGCAGACCAATCTTAGGCTCTCGCCTAGATCTTCCTGTTCTGAAGGCCCTGAAGACTCCTACATACAACTCAGACTTAATGACATGGGTAAATAAAACAGTAGGTGAGAGCCGGGCACTGGTGGCCCACGCCTGTAATCCTAGCTACTCAGGAGGCTGAGATCTGAGGATCGCGGTTCAAAGCCAGCCTGGGCAGGAGAGACCATGAGACTCCTATCTCCAATAAATCACCGGAAAACCGGAAGTGGCACTGTAGCTCAAGTGGTAGAGCGCTCTCCTTGAGCTGAAGAGCTGAGGGAGAGCGCCCAGGCCCAGAGTTCAAGCCCCACGACCGACAAAAAAACAAAAACAAAAACAAAAAAAGTAGGTGAGTATGGATTAGTATTCTGAAGGTATGCTAAGTTGTTGTCTTGTCATGACTACCATGAAATCAATGTCCTTTCTCTGACCTTCACCATAGTTCTTTATTTGGCAAAATTGGCAAGTTTCTTAGTGTGCCACTTTCTCCTGTTAGTTCAGTGCACAGGTTAAAACTGAAGAATTAGAAAAATTAGGGCTGAGTCCATTTTACAATTTGCTAATTTGCTAACTGCTGATTCTGCTTATGTAAACTTGCTTATGCTGGCACTGACCCTTCCCTTCCCAAAAATGAGTTAACAAGTTTCAGGGACCAGATGTCGGCCCCAGGACAAGGTCAGTGGTCGTAGATAAAGAACAGACAGTACGTGTTCCTCAGTTCCCATTTAGAAATTCCCCAGACAGGACCTTGAGATAACGACCACCTGGCAAGACCACAAGCTAAGCCAAATGTCAACCAATCATAGGCCTGTAACCATGTAAACCCCCCTTAAACCAACCATGGGCCAGTCATTTTACAAAATTTCCCACGTGGCAAAGTGATTGTTGGCGTATATGATGACCTTTAAATGAACCAATCATGGGATGCTTTGTGTTATGCGTTAATCTTGTGGTTTTTGCCTTTAAAAAAGGGCTTGTAACCACTTCTCGGGGCTCCCTGTCTGCTCGGGACAGAGAGTCCGTTTGTGCAAACGTCAAATAAACTCCTCTTGCTTATTGCATCTCCCGGCCTGGAGTCTGAGTTTCTGGGGCGCCCTCCCGTTGACGAAAGTATCCCAGGAGTCTGGGGTCTTTCAAAAACATTAAGCATGCCAAACCATGGGTTTCCATTGTCCTAGTAGAAGTTTAGCATTCTAGGATCTTCCTTCTAGGTAAGTCTATTCTTGGGCCCTCATATGCATATGCTCACAGAAGTGAATGTCTCACAAACCATGGAACATAGTTGGCCAATGATGATTAGCTCACACAGAGACTCAAGAAGTTTGGGTCTGTAGCCTTTCTGAGAGGCCTTGGACTAGGTACTGTGGGCAACATTGACAGTAATTCCTCAGAGCAATACCACTGGCAGCAAGTGAGCCCTGACTACTACTTAGCCCTTACTAGTTCTCCCTCGGGTATGAACACATGAACAAACCCAGTTTAGCTTATTGCACAGTGTCCTCATCAATGAAATCATTTTGAGCCTAGGAGAAACTCTCCATTTGAAAAGCAGTACACATAAGAAGCAGATGATGGCCCACACTCAAATGCTTCAGGAGAACAGAGTGTAAGGGTGTCTACACAGTTGGGAAATAGGATTCTGAGGGGTAGGAAGGGATGATTTTAGATAGCAAACTTAGAAGTAATTATACGAATTCCTAACCTAACTTTCTTCTGCCCCTCAGATTCAATTCAGGAAGTGGTGGAATGTTTATAATCACAAAATGGAGTTTTTAATCCCAGGCCCAAACTTTAGGTGTTCTTGTTACGTCTTCACACCTGCCACTGATGTAAACAGTCAGAAGGGCAAAGGGGAAGGGAGCCCCTGCACAGGAATATAAATGGAGCTTACAAGCCACTGCAATCTCTGACTTTCTATGTTGAAGGTAAGATAAAAGGCAGTTTGAGTTTCTAAGAACTCAGTTTCTAGGCTACATGGCTCCTTCAGAACTTCTTTCCCTCCTCCTGTGTTTTGAGAGCAACAGTTAGTACAGTACTTCTGTCTCTTAGGGGCAATCTTTCTCTTCACACAATGCTTAAAGTAGACAATAGGTGGAAGCTGCCATTAAATAAAAAAAGTATGAAATCAGGCTGGGAAGATGGCTCAGTGGTAGAGCGCTTGCCTTGCATGCATGAGGCCCTGGGTTCAATTACTCAGCACCACATAAGCAAAAAGAAAAAAGCCGGAAGTGGCGCTGTGGCTCAAGTGGTAGAGTACGAGCCTTGAGTTGAAGAGCTGAGGGACAGCGCCCAGGCCCAGAGTTCAGGCCCCAGGACCGGACCGTGCCCTTCCCCAAAAAAGTATGAAATAGCACACAGTGAGTGCTTCCCCTGAATTCCTGGACCTAACAATCTCTCATTTCTGCAAGGCAAGCACTCTACCACTGAGCCACCTTCCCAGCCCCCAATTTCTCATTTCTGAAGAAAAAATGATAATGGGTGAGTACTAACAGCCTCCATTGCATGGTGAGCTTAGAACACTTTTCCCAAGGCAGGTTCTGTCCAGGTATTAGGATGGCTGAGATCTACTGGATCAATGAACTTACAGACAATGCAAGACAGAAAAGTCTAAGAGACTGAGTCTCAAAAGAAGAAACTGGACCAAACTGGAAATGGAGAAATTCAGAGAATGTTTCTCTGAATACAGACAGGGTAAAATTATAACAAAGTTCTAAGTTGTGGCTCATTAGTAGAAACTATCAAGTCAAACCTCATTAAAGCTAAAAATAAAACTTATAAAAATAAAAAAAAACTATTTGGATTTCAGTACTAACATCTATTTTAAGATGTGTGTGTGTGTGTGTGTGTGTGTGTGTGTGTGTGTGTGTGTGTGTGTGTGTGTGTGTGTGTGTGTGTGTGTGTGGAGTCTGAGATTATGTATGGGACAGCATTGGTTCTTAAAAATCACAATATTGACGCTGTCCTTTAGGTTTCCAATTGAAGTCTGGTGGTGTTCTAGCTCTACCAGTTGAAACACACAATTCTCAATTTCTTCTGATTAACTGCAGATAAACATGTAATGGATATGTCAAGCTGGGTTGGTTTCAGTTGTACTCTGTCGATATTATGTTCACAATGAACTATACCACTGTGGACAGGGACAGGAGGAAAAATCAGAGACAGAGAGCAAAGGAAGGGATGAGATTGTCAAACCAGAAATGAACTCATTACCTAATTTACAAAATTAAAAATCTGGGTTGATGATTCTCTCCTCCAGTTTTTGTAGGTGCCCTTAAGGCCCATCGATGGAGATTTTGAAGGTTAACTTATATGATAATTAATATAGAGCCAGAATCTCTTAAGAAATTTTATGAAAAGCATTTCATCTTAGTACTGGTTTCTCTTTGAGTGGTGATTCTATATGTTGTTGGCAGAGCTAATTTTTTTCCTTCTTGTCTTTAGTACTTGTCAGGTGTTGAAATCCTTCTTAAAGCTTTGCAACAGAAGTCTGCTATATCTTGGCACCCTGCCCCTAACTAAAATGGTAATCAACGTTTGAAATTAATGTACTTGATATGAGTTTTATTTATTTATTTAATTTGTTTTTGGTGGTGAACTCTGGGCCTGGTCGCTGTCCTTCAGCCCTTCAGCTCAAGACTAGTGCTCTACCACTTGAGCCTCAGTACCTCTTCTAGCTTTTCTGCTTAGGTGGTGCTGCAGAATCAAACCCAGGGTCTCGTGCATTCAAGATAAGCTGTCTACCACTGATCCACCTTTTCAGCCCTTAGGAGTGGTATTTTTGTGCACGGATCTATCAAGCAAATCTATTTACCAAATGTGTTTATTTGCCACTATACATATTCAAAATTATGAATTATCTGATTTTTTAATGAATAAAACTGTTATCATTGTTACCAGAAATTGTTTGTCTCCTCATGCTGTAAACATGGAGGAGGCATTTTAAACTAAAACTACAAAATAAATTTTAAGATCTTGGTGTTAACAAATGTGTCCAGGTGTTGTTACATTAAACAGAGAATTCAAAATGGTTTTTCTTCATGAATACAGAGATCAAAGTTCTTATAATACTTTTTTCAAAATGCAAATTAAAGGGAAAATCAGTCAGGAGGTAAAATTTATATTGAATGTAAATTTTTAAAGAGGAAAAGAAGATCCTAGATGGCAGACTAAAGACAAAGCAACATCAGAGACCTATATGCTGAATACTAAATAAGAAGCTTTAATTGAAAAATTCAGCTGGAATGTGAGCATCAGGCAAAGGCAAGCAATCAGAGCCTACCACCAACAAAGAAACACCATAATGTATATCTCAGAAAAAGGAAACAAGTTCAGACCAGGGCTCAACATCCTTATCCTTGATTTCAATGATACACATACACCCCCCTACACACACACAGAAACACTCACTCACACACACACACACACACACACACACACACACACACACACACACACACACACACACAAGAATGTATGCAACAGCTCAACCTACTCACCTCCATTCAACATGAATCAAAGATCTTCCTGTAATATTTGAAACTTTAAAAGTTTCAAGTCTTGTAAATAATTGATAACAGATGCATAAGCAATTATTTTCTGAATAGCATCTGCTATGAAAATGAGAGTTCATGATTGTTATAACTACTTAAACATCTCTGAATCTCAAAAGAATTAAACTAGAGACAATCCGAATTTGGGGACTATATTTCTACCAGCTCTTCTGCAAAGGCTTAATAAGAAGTTATGAAATCTAAACTTAAATACCAAATCAATACAATTAATAATTGTGTAAGTGAAGTGAAAGACACTGATCAGAGACCTATGCTGTCTCCAGTTCTCAGCCAGCTGCACACTGTGGCACCTTTGATTCTGCTGGGCCTGGCCCACAGTTGTATCCCCAGAGCAGTGATCCTGCTGGGGTTGGGGCTGGGAGATTTGTGGAGAGGAGGGGTGGCCACGGGGGAGGCCAAGCTGGGATTGGGGGTGGTGGTGGTAGGGAGAGGATGGGAGGCCCTGGCAGAGGCTGGTGAAGGGAGGAAGGAGGCAGTAGCCCAGTGGCTCAGGAAGCAGCAACTGCAAAGGCAGCTGGGTTCTGGGGAGTGTCTGTGAGGTGCAGAGTTTGGCCCCTGGGGTCTGGTGGCTGGGTGAGGAGAGGAAGGAGTCTCAAATCCCACCTAAACAGACAATGAGAAATGAGACAACCAGTGGCTGAAGAATTACAAGAAGAAAGGCAGGGACTTGGGACTTGTAGGTAAACTCTGGGGGCGGGGAGGACAGCAGTGTTGGACAAGTGGTAGTCATGCCTCTCTGGAGGCTGTGGGCTTGGCCTCACTCTTGCCTTGAAGCAGGCACCGTATAATTCTGCCTGGAATCTTTAATAGCAGCTTAGTTTAACCTTAAAGTCTAATTTATTTGCTTTGTTTTTTTTTTTTTTTTTTTTTTTTTTTTTTTTTTTGCTTACAGTAATAGAAGAATTGGTGGGACAATCTGAAAGGATCTCTGGCTTCTTATTTTCTCATCACCCTGAGGTACAACCTGTGTGCTACCAGCTTAGATGATGGGACTCTGAAATTCTGGAAAGCAGATGCGCTTTGGGATTTCTCACATTCTTTTTAAAATGTAATTGTTACTAAGGTGTGTACAGTGATTTCACAATTCATGTAATGTGTACACTTGTCTTGTAGACAATGCCATCCTTTCCTGAGCTTTTTCCCAGTTTCTGTTTTTTTTGTTGTTGTTGTTGATTGTTTTTGTTTTTGTTCCTGACCTTCAGCTTGAACTCAGGATTGGGTGTTGCCCCTGAGTTTTTTGTAATCAAGGCTACTTTACCTCTGGAGCCCCAGCTCCTTTTATGGCTTTTTGGTTGTTAATTGGAGAGAAGAGTCTCAGAGATTTTCTCACTCCATCTGGTTTTGAACTGAGATCATCAGCCTCCTGAGTAGCTAGTATTCTAGGCCTGAGTCCCCAGTGTCCAGCTACTAAAGTGTTGGTTTCATCCTTCCCTGTTTGTGTTACAACTTTCCTTAACTCTTGGCACTAATACTACATATTGCTTGGCTCAAATCTGAATCGGTGGAACATGCTGTATTTTGAGGAAGGCAGGAATAGGAAACTGTAGGCCATAGGGACATATAAGCTAAACAAATCATTGGGAACATGGCATAAAGACAAATAAGTTTATTGCCAGTTGACTGTGTCATGTCTTTACTGTTAATTCTGCATGGCCTGTGGATGATGTTATACATATCCAAATGGTCATTGGCAGAAATAAGGTTTCTCATCCTGTTCTATAAACAAAACAAAAACCAACCAAAAAATACTACCTATGAGTCCAGCAATTTCCTCTAATTAGAGATCAGTATGCCCTAGTTTATGAAAAAATATCCATTATTCAAGTGCTGCTACTTTTTCTAACCACAAATATAATGAAATATGTAGTTGTCTGTAGAATTGCGTATGAACACCATCATTTTAATTCACAAAAATTCAGACATTTAAATGTTTATTTATCTATTTTTTGTCAGATGTGGGGCTTGAACTCAGTGCCTGGGCACTGTCTGTGAGACTCTGTGCTCAACATAGTTAGCACTCTACCAATTGAGCCACAGAGACACTTCTGACTTCTGAGTTGTTAATTGGAGGTAAGAGTCTTATGGGTTTTTTTCTTCCTGAGCTGACTTAGAACTGTGATCCTCAGATCTCAGCATCCTGAGTAGCTGGGATTACAGGAATGAGCCACTGGCACCTGGCTTCAATAGTCATTTTTAAAATGATGAAATGCTTGGTGCCTCTGGCTCACATATATAATCCTAGCTATAGTTAGGATTACAGGTATGAGAAACAAACACTAGGTGTGTGTTGTTCATGATGGTTTATATTGGCATGTTTTGATATTGTTTGTTTCTTATACTACATTGCTCTTATTTTTATTTTCACCTAGGTGGGGGTGATAGGTACTAGCCAGTGTTGAACCTTCTTTGGTTGAGATGGAGCCATGTGGAAGTTCTTGCCTATGGCATGAAATTGAAATCCTCCAGCTCTCAGCTCCCAATGAACCTGGGATGATAGATGTATTCCATCACGCAGAGCCAGTGGTTGGGGAGCATTGCAGAAAAAACTACACTGGTCTTGAACTGATGTCCCAAATAGCTAGCTTTACAGGCATATGCCTTCAAAACCTTGTTGTATTCAATTTCACTTTGAAGTAGTGTTTGTACATACTTAGAGAGTACAATGATAACACACTACATGTTTAATATATAGAAGTCAATACAATTAGCAGGTTAATCTCCTAAAACATTGAAGCTAATGTATTTTGGTAACCTCCTGACTGTGCTAGTTATTTTAGAATATACCATAAACATGAATACAATGATGATGTGTACTAGAAGATTGAAAGTTTATAGAGATTGAGACAAGTTAGACTATGTGTAGTAAATATATATTTATCCATTGCTGCTCTGAAGTACATTATCATATATTCACTGTGACAATACCATCATATATTCACCATGACAATAATTTTCTTGCAGTGTAGAATTTTCCATTTCATAATCTGCCATCTTTTATCTTTTTTACATTCTCCTTATAAGTATGAATGCTTTCTTGTTTCTTATAATGTTTTGAAATTATTTTAAGATGGAATTAAAATTCGTTGAGTCTACTGTAATTATCTCATTTTGTTTGGTTTTGTGATGCTAAACATTAAGACCAAGGGTGCCTGAAAGTGATGCCAGCAGACTATATCACTAAATTTTATTCTAATTACCTCTTATTATTGTATTTTGATATAGGGTTTTATTGTTGCTGTTTAATAATATAGAGTGTGGTGAAGGTGGACTGAAACTTGCAACCCCACTGCCTCCAATAACAATGCTTTCTTACTAGGATCTGGAAGCACATAATTATCACTCTAGCTAACAGGAGGTTGAGACCTGAGATTTACTTCAGACAGCCTGAACAGGGAATTTTATGAGTCTCTCCTCTCCAGTTCAGTACAGAAAACTTGCAGTGAAACTGTAGCACAATTGGTAGGGCACTACACGCAAGGGAAAAACACTCGGGATTGTCATATAGCCCCTGAGAACAAGCCCTAAAACACACATATGCACAGACACACATTCACCCACATACACACACACTCTCACACACATGTACACAAACAAAATTGCAGGCAATGTTGTACCTTAAATTCTTATCCAGGGGTTGGACAACAGTCCACTTATTTGTGAAGGTTTTCCTTGATTATTTTGAAGGAGGAGGATAGTTCATGGGACACAGATGACAAGACTTTAGTGAGGAATACTTTATAAATGACTAGCTTATAAAAAGAACAGGAGCACAGCTTTTATCTTTAAATAGTACATTCCTTCAACTATAGTATTTTTAAATAATAATCATTGAATTATGAGAAGACAATGCAGCACCTCTTCCCTTCTCCCCTTCCCCTCTGTCATAAAATATGACAAAATTATCAAAAATAGTCTTTTATCTTACAAGAATGAACACTTGTAAAAATGTCTGACTATATGTGTAATGTTTGTTTTTCAATACTTGTTTGATTTTCCCACCTCTAAGTACTTGCCTTTTTTCCAGATGACAGCACACAGGGGCATCAAGAGCAAACAGATTAGGAAACAAAAACCTTACAATGTCCTAGGAAGTAGATGTCAAAAATAGATGCAAGAAGCACATGACAGGCTGAGAGGGCCATGAGACCCGAAATGATTTGTGCATTATGAAAGAAATAGTGACAAATAAGGCTTGGATCTGACCTAGGAAGGGCTCCTTGAGGCTGAGACCATGCCTGTATCTAGGCTTAGCTGAGGATGTTGGGAATTGACAATGTCCACATGTGGATATAGTGATGTGAGAGGGGAGATTTCAGTCTCCAGTTTGTCTTTGGGATGGTCTTATGTGACCAAACAGCTTAGATCATTGGGCTCTGAGAAATGACACTACCTACCTCACAATGGAATAGAATATAGAACTATGAGAGCCAAGCAACTGTAACTGACATTCAGCTCAAGCCAGCTCACTTGGCCTGTGGTGCAGGAACAAGAAAGATGTTCTTGTGTTGTTTTCAAAGTTCAAGAGACTCAGCTCTCAGGCATGAGAGGTATGAGTGCCTCACTCAATGCTGCAGACTTTGGATCAGTGCCAAATCACGAATCCAATGTCTCAGGCCTTTTTTATAAGAAGAAACCAAGGGAATCATAAGGCAACTCAGGCAAGTATAACTATAACAGGAAACCTATCTAATCTCATCCAGCCCACATTAGAAACTTCTTCTTGTGTGCTTTTATATGTGTATACTGAGAAAATATTTACTGTGTACTTTTCAATCCACTCTATTACAATTACTCAATTTGAAGGGTACTCTCACTTTCACATTTCAAAGATCCATTCTTTTTACCACCTCAGTGTGACAATGAATCAGCCCAAACCCTGAATGTGCCTTATAACATATGGATCCTGGACTCAGGCTTGCTGGAAATGCTGGTAATGGACCTGGTCCCTGACTACCAGAAAGGTGATCCCTTCTATGTTGGAAACTTCCTCTACCACTATAGAGAGTGGGGGACAATGGAGCAGTTGCTGGATATTCTGTTTAAAAAGTGAATGTTCCTAAGCCAGGTGCCAGTGGATCATGCCTGTAATCCTAGCTACTCAGGAGGCTGAGATCTGAGGACCGTAGTTCAAAGCCAGCCGTGACAGGAAAGTCCATGAGACTCTTATGTCCAATAAACCACTAGAAAACCGGAAGTGGCACTGTGGCTCAAGTGGGTGAGTGATAGCCTTTAACTGAAGAGCTAAAGGATATCACCCAAGCCCAGAGTTCAAGCCCCACAACCAACAAAAAAAAGTGAGTGTTCCTCTTTCAAACTCAGGGTTGATGAGACCCCCTGGCAGAGTATTGGTATACTTGGCACCTTTCTGAGACTGTTTCACTGGAGTCTGATCAAGGAGCTTGGCTAGAGACGAAGAAGTACACTCTCTGGCTAATTCCTTAGGACTGGGCTGCCAGAGCATTTCATTTGCCTCAGAAGCTAGTGGAGCCTTAGCAATTTGCTTGCTGAGAGACCAGCATTAAAGGAATGTGCCCGTGGCATCCAACGTCCACCCTCACCTAGAAAATCACTATCTTGGAGGCCTTTGAAGGAATATAGACAGAAGAAAGGATGCAACTGAAACTTGAATTGGGGGCTTGAGTGCTGTCCCATTTGTAACACTCTACCATTTGAGCCCCAGGTCCAGTTCTGGCCTTTGGCTGGTTAATTGAAGATTAGTGTCTTTGGAATTTTACAAACTAGACTGCGTTCAAACTGTGATTAGTAGAATTAGAGGCATGAGTCATTGTGCATTTATTTGGACAGATGCATATAAGCATCCTCACAGAATTTGCATGAAATTGTGTAAACATTTCTCCACTTTTTGTCTGTCATGTTTACATTACCATGTGGGTCTTAGCCAGTCCCATGTGTGTCCTGTTAGTTCAGAAAAGGAGAAGCATAGAGTTAACTTCCTTCTCTCCTTCCATTGGTACAGATCCTACTACCATAATTGGAAAATGAACAAGTGAAGAAGTAAGTGGATGTTGGCACAAAAAGAAGTTCTGTCCTTGAAAACTGGGTATCTTTGAGGTTTCCGAATCAAAGCCAACTTTCTTCTTTGCACACAAGTTGTGATTTTCACCAGGGGGTTGAGTCTTGGCACTTCAGTGCATAGCAGATTACACAGTTGTGGATGTGGTTGTGGTTTGGGACTCTCATGGAAGACAGGGAGGGCTGTGTATAGCAAGTCAGATTCAGTGGGGAAACAACTTTCTCTTCCTATCACAGGGAGAATTTTAGAGAATTATATTTAAGAAATTTCTAGAAGTGATATTTTGAGGACCATCCTGCTTGCAGAAGTCTCTTCCCACTTCCCAACCTGCAAGTCCTGCAGAAAGAAGCTCTAGTACAAGGCTCAGGATGAGGAGGGTGGAATTTCATTTTCCTTGTCACCAAACTGCCCACAGCATCGTTTATTCCATCCTCCTTATGTGGATGGACTTCTACCCTGATGATTTCTATGAACCCAAGAACCATTGCACCCTAAAAGAACTTACACAGTATGTCAAGCTCAACATGCCCTCTTCAGACCTGCTCTTCCACTTACATATTCTTCTGGACCAGCTGGAGGAACACATGACCCATGAGACCAAGAAAAAGAGGAAGAAGTCCTTGTTTCAATGCCTCAGAGCTTGTGAGTAGGAATGGAACCTGGGTCTCTAGAGATGGGCCTGATTGGCCAACAGCCCTTAGTACTCTCCAGCTTGGCAAAATGTCCTTTTATGGATATTCTTTGCCGGTAATATGTTCTCTTTTTGAAAGAACTTGGAAGTATACATTCAGAAATACCCTACCTTCCCATCAGTGTTCAGTCCAAACTCAAGTTCTACAGCTTCCCCCATTAGATCCTCATGGAAGTTTAGTCACACCTTAACTTCTAGAGTCTACTCTAAGAATCTTGTACCTATTTCCATTCTCAGGTTTGCATCAACATAGAGCAGCTCCTGCAGAACTACAGATAAATAACCTTCAGTGATGTAGTCTATGGGGACTGATGGAGATCAGAAGCCATCACTAATCTCCAGAAAGCATGTGAACATAGAGTTTTTTTTTTTAATTTGTAGAAAGGCCCAAGCAGGTTTTGAGTCCTATGGACATCCCACATGTGATGCAGGTGTACCTGCACCAAGGAAGAAGACGATCCAGAATGTCTTCCATTGATGTTCACAATCCAGCTAGATCAGCTCCAAACCAGTCAAAAAGAACACTTCTTGGTGTGCAGGGTAAATGTGTGCTAATGGAAAATGACCACAGTCTATGTTCAGTGAAACCAATAAGTGAGGTCCAAAATCTAGATTCAGTTGAAGAAAAGGAATCTTTCCTCAAAGAATACCCAGACCAATCTGTCCTCCTGCAGGGGATCCAATTTCCAATTGAGAAATTAGAATCTGTCCCTCTCTGGACTCAGGAAGAAAATCCTGTCTTTAATGAGGAAGTAGATCCCTTTGAGGACTCCGAGGCAGAATTTCTGCTGAAGGCAACTTAGAGGCCAATCTAGATTTAGAGATTCCTTTCCCTCTTCCTGGGAAAATCTTTATTTTTCTTTTTGTCCTGATTGTTGTAAAAGGTTCATTCTATTTATTTTTCTAACTTTATTAAAATGTCAATGTTTTTGATATATTCTAAAATTCATGAATCCTAAATATGTTTCTTTTTAAACCTACAATCTGAAACATCGTGCATACATGTTCTGGGGGGGGGGGGAACAGAGATTGACAGGGGGCTGTACAAGACAGCCTACTGCATATAATGGGAACTGTTAAATGTACAGGGAGTGGCAAGGAAGCAGGTCATGACTGCATGGGGTGATAAGGTGGCTACAAAAGGTCTAGGACATAGCAGATCAGATGTCCTAAAAATCTATTCTGTCAATTGTGACAAATGCCACAATACTTATAGTGGTCTGTGGGATGCTCTTCCAACAGTGAGTTTAAATCTGTATACATCTTCATTGTGCTTTGGGTAAATATGGAAGAAAAATTTGACTCCAGTAATATAAAATATTTGACAAATGAAAATATTTGACAAAATATATAGAAAATATGTATACTGGAAAGTAAAAGCCATCATCAATAGAAGAAAGAAAGTTTACATAGATGAAAAAACACAAAATCAGGAAGAAAAGAAACCACAATTAAATTAGTTATATGTTAATATGTGTTATATTCTTTATGTTATATATAGTATATTATATAATATATAAGATTGAATATGATTTTTCAAACTACAAAGGCATTTAAATTTTTAGTCTAGTATTTTTTTCACAAAACATTAATGTAAAATATTATTGGGGATAGTAGGGATATAATTTGATTATAATTATATGAATATATATTTGTGCATTTCTAGATATAACATTGATTAAAAATAGATGAATAATTATATACATATATTTGTATATATCTGTCTAGGAAGTGAATATAATGAAACTGACTACAGTATGTATATAAAAGCAGCTATGAGTTGAGGCCATGAGACTCAATCCTGTAATCCCAATGATATGGGAAGCTGGGTTCTGAGTTTTAATCTCTCTTACCCCCTTGGCCTTAGATTTTCTGAGGAGGCCTGGGCCTTTCAGTGTAACAAAGAGACACATATGCAGTGGGATCACACTCCCTGACCCCAGAGGAAAGTCAGTAGAAATCAGGACAAGCCTCTTATGTTATGACAGTCTATTCAGTTCCTGTACCAAGATGGCCATCTGTAGAACATAAGATGGAAAGTTGGCATTCCCTCCAAAAGGGTCTAAAAAGAGCCTTCTGAACTATAGTATCTGACAATACTGAATTAAACCTTATTTCCCTTCCCAAGCTGCAAACACATAGAAATATAGCAAGGGCTCAAGAGAGATGGGCAAAGATTTACAAATACATAAATTTACTCTGTTTTAGTAATTCAATGAAAATCATCAAAGGCATGTCTTTAATTTTTCTTTTTTCTTTTTAAAAGGAAATGGAAACATACTCTGAGTGTATCAGGAACTGGGTGACAGTTTGGTTGCTGAATTGTTGAATGCACTCCTGAGCAAAGGAGACACATATATTGGGGAAATTGTGTGGGGTTGGGTGTCCTCACACAGCTTTACAAAACAATAGCCATAACTTCTATGATGTCACAGTCACCTTTGCCATAGCAGCAAATAAGTGTCAAACACTGATTTTTCCCTGAAGTAGACTCAACACCACCAAATGGCACAAAGAATAAGAGGGAATGATTACTAGCCACCAGACTTCAGCTTGAGAAGCTGTCCTGACCAGAAGCTAGGATAAATTGAGCTGGAGAAGGCTAATCTCCATGTAAGGCTCCTGAGCACTAAGGACTAGGCACTATTACAGGTATTGGAGAAACAGAAGTGAATATGGCTCTCTCCTCACCAATTTCATGCTGAAAAGAAAACCAGAAATCATAATGATACTTTCTGTAAATCAGAGACACGAAATTGGTGGTTTTGTGGCAACAACTTCACATTGGGGATGGGGAGAGACATCCCTAAAGAGGAGATAGTTGATATGAGAGCCATCATCCAGGCAATTATCTAGGAGCAAGTTTTCTTTCTTTATTTCTTTTTTTGGGTCCGGTCGTGGGGCCTGAACTCTGGGCCTGGGCGCTGTCCCTCAGCTCTTCAGCTCAAGGCTCTACCACTTGAGCCACAGCGCCACTTCCAGCTTTTTTCTTTTTGCTCATGTGGTGCTGAGGAATTGAACCCAGGGCCTCATGCATGCAAGGCAAGTGCTCTACCACTGAGCCACCTTCCCAGCCCTAGGAGCAGGTTTTCCAGGCAGTAAGAACAGTAAGTACATCCCCCATTGATGGAAATGGACCTGACTTGCTTCAGAAAAGGAAAACAGCACTGACATGCTTGCTTGTGAAATAAGAATGGAAGGGTACAATGAAGAAAAGAAAAATCAGAAATGAAGATAGAAATAAATTAGATATATATTGGATGCTGCAGGTTACAAGAAGAAAAGTTATGATTTTAGTTTAAATCTGACGTGACCCACTGGAACCAAAGTAGTCAAACATATGGGTCTCTGGTGTCTCATAACTGGAATCCTAGTTACTCAGGAGGCTGATATCTGAGATTCAGGTTTGAAGCAAGCCCAAAGGAAATTTGGTAAGACTGATCTCCAATTAAACACCAAAAATATGGACATGAAGCTGTGATTCAGCTGGTAGACCACTAGCCTTGAGGAAAAAACTAAGGGACAGCACTCAGGCCCCAGGTCCAAATCCAAGGACTTCGCAAAACAAAGAAGCCAACAAATAAATTTTGGTGCTGTCATTCATCATTTAGCATTCTAGTTCAATATATTTGGTATTAGCCTTGGAATTATATCCTTAGCAAATGCTCTCCCGGATATTTTGCTTCATTACCAGTTTTCAAAGTCCTGGCATCACCACTGTCTCCTCCCAGTTAACATAGCAGTGTACCACTAGAAATTTGAAGATTTATTTTATTAATCACAAGAATTCTTATCATCTATCCACATACATGAAATGAATAGTAGCCACATTCCACTACTCTGAATATTTTTAATCCCCCTTTGAGTTAATTACCATTAAGGCTTAAAAACTCTAGAGTGGTTATCAAATTAATTCAACAGTCATCATTCTTCCACCCAATCTTGTAACATAAGTTTATAAAACTAGAGAGTATATGAAAGTGTACACATGATACCTTCTAACTATAATACTCTCAAGAAGTAGGGTTTTACAGAAACATCCTGATTGCATTGCCAAAGCAAAGGATAAGAGATTTAATTAAGCTACCTAACATCTCAGAAGGAAAATGCTATTGGCTTTAGAACAAATTCATTAGCCTGGAACTGAGGAAATTAGTTTCAGAAATGCCAGAGGCAAAGGGTATTATTCAAATCACCTTATCATGAGGCACAAGCAGCCTGTCTAGATCAAACTTATAGGAAAAAAAGGGATGAATGAAAAGCAATTAATGCTTCTAAAACAAGCCAGTTGGTGGTGGTTCATGCTTTTTATCCTAGATACTTAGAAATCTAAAATGAAAGGATCTCAATTCAAAGACTGGCCAGGAAGAAAACCTTCCTCTCTGCAACCAGCAGACAGGAAGCATCAGCTCTGGGCCTGAAGCCCAGCAGGATGGCCTCTGCCCACAGACATCCAGACACACAAGACCACCCGCATCTAAAATATTATCAAATACATTCAAATAGTATCTTCTGTTTGGGAGATAACATTTAAAAGATGCATCAAAAACATTTCACTGAGTTCCAGTTAAAAAAGGAAGAGTGAAAGTGGAAATATGTACTCACTCACTGAAAGCTAAGTCACTGACTAGAATGATGTTAATAGGGCTAGAGGCCTATTTGGTAACTTATTCATTCAACCATCTTTCCTCACAACTTGTCAGTCACCCTGAATAGTGAGATTTTTGGTTTTTTGTTTTTATTTTTTGTGCACATATTGTACAGAGGGGTTACAATTACATGGGCAAGATAATGAGTACATTTCTTATCAAGCATTGCAGCCTCCTCCTTTGTTTACCCTTCATATGACTTCCCAGTCTCCCCTTGCTCCCCCAATCCCCCCCCCCCGCACCAAAGTTGTAAAGTTCGTTTTCGACATGACAACTTGTACTTTTCATTGTAGCAACAGGTCCACCTGTATTCTTTTTTTTTTTTTTTTTTGTCGGTCGTGGGGCTTGAACTCTGGGCCTGGGCGCTGTCCCTCAGCTCTTCAGCTCAAGGTGAGTGCTCTACCACTTGAGCTACAGCGCCACTTCTGGTTTTCTGGTGGTTTATTGGAAGTGGTTTTCTGGTGGTTTATTGGAGATAGGAGTCTCACTGTCTCTCCTGCCCGGGCTGGCTTTGAACCGCGATCCTCAGATCTCAGCCTCCTGAGTAGCTAGGATTACAGGCGTGAGCCACCAGCGCCCGGCTCCACCTGTATTCTTAAACGACTTGTTTTTCCCCATCTCCTCCACAAATTATACCGACATCAAATATAGTGAAAGCAGGGGTTAAACTGAGATTTTTGAATGAAATGTGTGTGAGCATGTAGCTTGTGAAAGTAGTAATGAAAAGCTAGGCACTGGAAGCTCAGGCCTGTAAAACTAGCTACTCAGAACGCTGAGATATGAGGAACTCAGTTCAAAGACAACTGAGCAAAAAAGACTCTTACCTCCTGTAAGATTAAATTAAAAGAAAGCTGAGCTGTGCTTCAACTGGTAGAGTGCTAGCATCACATACAAAAGCTAAGGGACAGTATTTAGGTCCTGAATTCACGCCCCATACTCAGAGCTCTCATACACAAAATAAGCATGTCAACACCACAGTATATGCATATGTTAGCAAGAGATGTAGATGAATGGGATGATGACATCATTTACCTCACCTTTAGTCTCAAGCATTCTGTGTAGCATAGCTCAGTGTGTGAAAAGCCCTAGTGTGTGAAAAGTCCTGTATATGCCTTTATCTGATTGGGAGAAGGGAAGGGAAATAACAAAATGCTGAAAGAAGTACAAAAGGTGACCCATTGCAACAATGATACTCACAGTACACTATGGCAGAAATTAACTTTACAATGTAAGGGGGGGAGTGGAGGGAAGGGACAGAGGGTGAAAAACACTGGAGTAGGTACCAATGTTCAATGAGAAGTGTTACTTAATCATGTAAATGTAACCCCTCTGTACAGCATCTTTATAATAAAATTGATTTTTAGAAATATAAAAATTAAAAAAGGTTTTTTCATAAAAATCTCAAGCTGATACTAACAGAACTTCTGAGTTCATGTCAAAGTGTTTTTTTAGGAATTTCAAGAAGCTAGTACTAAGTACATATAACCACAATTAAGTGATAATGAGAAAAGTAGTGCTTTTTATTGTATTATATAAATAAAGAAAAAATTTTTTTCATTTCTGTTTACATGGAATTCATGTTTGTGATCTGCATTGTTCCCAAGTCAGACTAATCTCTTGTCCTTAGCTTTCTTTGGTATGTATAGCCTGGACATGTAGTCTGAGGTAGAAGAATTATTCTTTGTTCAACTTGGAGGTCTAGCATAAAAGCCTTCCTCCCTGGGCAGGAGGAGGAGGAGGAGGAGGAGGAGGAGGAGGAGGAAGTTAATAAAACCAAACCAGTGAGAGAGAAAAATTGAGAGAGCAAGGGAAGGAGTGACATTTCAAAAAAGAAATGTATCCTGACCTGACTTATATGACTGTAACCTCTGTGTAACTCACCTTGATAATAATAATACAAAAGAAAAAACAGAAATATAGTGCTGGAGGCATAACCCAAATGGAAGATCAGACTAATATGTATGTGATACCAAGTTCAAACCCCATCATCAATTTCCCCTTCAAAAAATGGCTCTTCTCATCATTTGTGCTTTCCCTAGCTTATGAAAGGGGGTGCAAACAGTTAAAGAGAGAGAAAGGTAATCTGTCAGGAACAGAACTGTACTTGCAATGAGCAGTACTTGCTAGAACACATGTTGACTAGAACACATGATGACTCTATGTTTTCTGAAATAAACAGACCTAGTTGGGCTTGAATACAGGCTCCACTGTATACTAGCTGGGGACTCAAAATTAACTAAACTCTCTGGATCTCAAATTCTTCACAGGTAAAGTGAGCATAACAATACTTATATCACGGGATTATGAGATCTGGATGTCATCAAACATGGAGTGGGTTTTATTTTAGGTGTGTGTTCAACACTCAAACACTGCTGGAAGGAGTATAAACTGGCATGATGTTTACTATATTACTTAACAGTAATACAACAACTACTACAGACTCACTCCTGTAATCTTACTTACAAAAGGTTCTAAGCCTGGACAGGAAACTGGAGCAGACTCATCTCCAATGAGCTCTAAAAAAGCTTGAGGTGGAGTTTGGTTCAAGTGGTAGAGTGCTAGACTTAGCATAAACCTCAGGAACAGTGCCCAGACCCTTAGTTCAAGCCCTAGGACCAACACAAGCACACACACACACACACACACACACACACACACACACACACACACACACACACACACACACACTAAATTTTGTATGTTCCTATCATCCCACTTAATAATACTTTCCCTCTTCCAAGTTCACCAGTTGTTGTTGTTTTTTTTTTTTTTTTTAAAGGGACTTGCTGTGTAGCTCAGACTGCTCTTAAACTTAAAATCCTCCTGGGTGCTGGGATTACAGGCATGCCTACCATAATTGGCTTCACTCAGTAACTTTATTTATTATATTTTCTGCAAGAAATCCATTCATACTTATGAAGATATATGGCTTAAAGCTGTTCACAGTAATATTCTACTGGACAAAATGTAAACAATATAGCTGGACATGGTAATATGCAACCACATGGTAATGCCAGCCAATACTCAGGAGAATAAGGAGTTGAGGAAAGCTTGGTCTACACTGCAGAACCTGGTCTCCAAGTGAAAGAAATTCTAAAAATATTAATCTACTATGAAGTACACAATATGTTAAATTTATGTAATGGAACAAATAGATCATTGTTAATGGAAATAAAATCTTGGCAGAAATTATAAATACATACATATGTATATATATTTAAATTTGGAGAAATAAAATTTCAAGTGGTATTATCTGAATCTTTCAGTCTACTTGTCACCTACCTATTTACCAACACATTGATTTCTGTTTAGTCTTCACAAAACACTGTTCTCTCACATTAGTACAAAAAAATTGCAAAACAAAAAATACATTATCATAAATACAAATGTAGTTTAATCCCTACTATAAGAATTTGGAGAAAACTTGCATTCAGTTAATGGCATTGAATATTGTTCAAGAAGGGGAGTCTAGGAGAATGTTGACTCTGTGTGTGTGTGTGTGTGTGTGTGTGTGTGTGTGTGTGTGTGTGTGTGTTCCATGAGTAAATAATGGAGTTAGAAGTCGACCTATTATTCTTGCTTAGTCTTTTTGCTCAAAGCTGACACTACCACTTGAGCCACATCTCCACTTCTCGATTTTGGTTTCTTAATTGGAGAAATATCTCAGATTTTTCTGCATGGGATGATTTAAACCTGAATCCTCACTTTTTGACCTCTAAAGTAGCTAGGTTTTTAAAACATGAGCCACTGGTGGATAGCAACTACATTAACATTTTTGCATGTTTGATGAACTTTAAAGTAAAACATATATGTTACTTTTGAGAATGGCAGGAAAGAGTAATAAATGTCTAACAGAATTTAAAACATACAAAGCTGAGAATGGCAACTAGCTGAGAATAGGATGGAATAAATCAAAATTTCCTATAACAGTTTTCAGTCTGTGCACAGAAATGATTGCATTGTTGGAGGCCAAGGCCATCAGATAGCTGAGCTCCAGCTGGCTGCTATGCTCATGAGGCCAGCTAGTGCTATTCACAAGAATGTGATGTTGTTGGATGGCAAGGATCAGCTTCAAGATGTTGTTGGATGGCAAGGATCAGCTTCAAGTTCGGAACCTGGAATGTTTCTATTAATCTAGAAGGGGAAATATACCAGGACCCAATGACTGGGTATGTGGTTAGTGGTAGAATGCTGGCCTAGCATGCATGATACACTTGATTTGATTCCTCAGTATGATGTAAGCAGAAAAACTGGAAGTGGTGCTGTGGCTCAATTGGTAGTGTGCTAGCCTAGAGCAAGAGAAGTTTAGAGAGAGTGCCCAGGCCCTGATTTCAAGCCCCCAGTGCTGGCAAAATTAAAAACAAAAACAAACCAACCAAGCACAAAATGCTGTTTGTTGAAATAAATATGTTGAAGAATTCTTTATGTTCACTAGAAAATTGTGCTGTTGGGCATTCATAATGAACTTTGTTATGAAAAATTAAAGTAAATTAATGAAATATTATCTGGCATTGTTCAGGGCATAGTGAGATCTAAAAATGATTGCTGCCTATGGTTACTTGACATAACAACATTAGAGATACACTTGCCAGATTGTGATTTTTTTTTCAGTATACAATTGTGGGATTTTTTTCTTTTTCAAAATAACTTTACTGCCGGGTGCCAGTGGCTCACACCTGTAATCCTAGCTACTAAGGAGGCTGAGAATTGAGGTTCTCTGTTCAAAGCCAGTCCAGGCAGGAAAGTCTGTGAGACCCTTATCTCCAACTAAAGGTTCAGAAAATGTGAAGTGGCACTGTTGCTCAAGTAGTAGAGTGCTAGCCTTGAGCTGCAGAGCTTAGGGACAATGCCCAGACCCAGAGTTCAAGCCCTACAGCCATCAAAAAATAATAATAGTAATAATATTAATTTTATTGTTACTATTAAGGTTTTATATATAAAGGCTACCATTTCATATGTTTGTTTCTTTGATAAAAGAAACGCATATCCATCTTCATTGCCAACAGTTGCTATATATTTATTCAAATACACACATACACACATACAAACACGTGTAGTATAAAGACCCAGGCAGTCTGCAAGGAAATATTTTAATAGGAATTCCATAAAATATTGTCTGCTGAAATCTGACTTGAATTTATAGTAATATCTAGCTGCTTCCACCCCTGGACAAGTCATCATCATTGGTGAAGATGTTGCCATTTGAATTTAGAATGCCCCAGAAAGACCTGTGTTAAAGAAAAATGATTTACCATTTCCTGAGAATACCTGAATATTTCCTCTGGAGATTAAGTTCTTCAGAGTGAAACCCATGAGAACATAGACTCTCATCTTCTTTTATCTTTAATCATTCTAAGTCAAAAACTTTTCTCTTTGACATACTCTCCACTTTCACATTGTCTTGTCACAGGCCACTAAAGCAATAAAACCAACTGAACATACCCTGAAATCTTCGAACTTGTAAATCTGAGTAAGCTGCTTAATAAATGGACAATATCATTATTATGGTAGGTTATTAAGCTAACACAGAAGTCTAGTCTATCTAACAATGTAGAATATATTAAAATGTGCTTCATATTGTATTTTGTGTTTTTGTTTCTGTTAGTCCTAGGGCTTAAACTCAGGACCTGGATGGTGCTTTTGTGTTCTAGGCCAGAGCTTGACATACAATCTGAACTGAACTCCATTTCCCCTGGTGGTTAATTGGAGATGAGAATCTAATGAAGTTTCCTACTTAGGCTGGCTTTGAACTGTGATCTTCGGATCTCAATCTCTTAACTAGCTAAGATTACATCCTTGAACTACCAGTGCCTAACCATGTTGCATATTTTGTGTAATTCCAATTTCCAGCATTGTGTAGATGCTCTTACTACAATATATTTAAAAAAGTAACCCTGTTTCCATTGTATTTGATGATGGTATAATTTGTGTGTGGGGGGGGAAGGGAACAAACAAATTGTTTAAATAGGGATACAGATGGACCTATTGCAACAGTGAGATGTACAAGACGTTATGTAGAAAAATGAACTTTACAACTTTGGCACAGGAGTGGGGAGCGGGGTAGGGGAGATAGGTAGGGATGGTAAGGGGAAACAAAGGAGGAGGCAACAATGCTTGATAAGAAATATACTCATTACCTTGCCCATGTAATTGTAACCCCTCTTTATGGTATTTTCACAGTAAAAAAAACCTTAAAACATGGATATTTGTAAAGTTTATAATAAAGAATGTTCAGCCTTTACAAAATGTATGCAAAATCTATGCTAAACTATTGATATTTACTGTACCTTTCCTGCAATCAGTTTGATATAGTTTAATATTTGTCATGCCAAGTTTTTCTATATTCTACTGGAGATTTACTTTTTCATGTATGTATATATATGTATATGTACATGTATCTACCTACCTACCTATCTATCTATCTATCTATCTATCTATCTATCTATCTATCTATCTATCTACCTATCTATCTACATATCTATCTATCTATATCTATATATTCTGTATTCTCTCTATATATATATATATTCCAATGTGGATAAATAGACTTGAAACTTTGCTTTGTTATTCTGTTCGGAAGCTGAAACTGGTCAGCTCATTCTGTGACAATATCTGTGCTCATTCTCATCATTCCTTTATTTACCACACAATCTGCCTTCTAAAACCAGCTTCATTTCCTAGGTAAGGTTACCAATCAGTCCAACCAATATACACCCAGAGGCTTTTAATAAAGCAAGCTTTAAGGAAGGAAGATAACATGAAGTGACAACTACAGAATTTCTACAGAGACCTGACATCGTTCACATTTCTGCCTTCCTTCTCTTCTCATACTTCAGAAAGCATTGACTAACCCTGTAAATATACTGCATTTATCACTTAAGGATCAGTGTTTTTTTTTTCCAACCCGAAACCTTCTTTTCCATGATTTTTAACATAAACTTTTAGGACTTTTTTTGATTCTGATAGGATTCCATTGAAAACGAAGCCAAGTATATCAAGAAAGCCAATGTTTTCAACTCAGAGTACTAAACAAAAGAGGGAGAAAATGAAGGTTAGCTATATATGTTAAGCACAAATATAGGCAATATCAAGATATTTTGAAATTGTATATTTTTACTGGATAAAGTGGCTCAAACCTGTAATATTATCTGCCTGGAAAACATAGATTAGAGAATTCCAGTTCCAGGCAAGCACAGACAAAAAAAGTTTCAGAAACTCTAACCATTTGCTGGGTGCAATGTGTTTTGCTTGTTCAAGCAGGCCCAGGCATAGTGATACTACCTCAAAATAAGCAATCAAATTACATTCTGCAGTTATGGCAGTAGTAGAGATGCTGTTTCACAAGTATAGAGTTTTGGGTTCAATCTTCCAGCACTGCTAGGCATTTAAGTGTGTGACCGGGCAAGAATTTGGCATGTCTAAGGTCAAGATTTCACACTCTTTTTACAAGCTCTAATAAAACCTTTACCTCTTTTGGTATTTTTAAAAAAATATACCATAACTTCCATGCCCAAACCAAATAATTTCCTATCAGAGCTTTTCTCCTATCCGTTAACGAATATGTTATGTGTTGGATACTGTCCCAATGAAATCACACTAAAGATAAAAAATCCATTGCCTTAGAAAGTGACTGCATTTGGAAACAGAATCTCAAAGGTAGCATTTAAGTTGAAGTCTCCTCCAAGAAAAGCAGAAGGCCTTGAATATTCCAAGGAAAGAGGACTCTGAAGAAGCCAACTCTGATCTTGGAGTTTTAGTTCCACCAACTCAGAGGCAATGTATTTACAGTGTTAATGCTACCCAATCTGTGGTAGTGTGTTATTACAATTAATAACAAATGTGGAATCTATAAGACATGAAAAGTCATTGACTCTTGGGGTCCATGACTCATCTCTACAATGTTAGTGATTAAGAAGGATGAGACATGGGGGATAATGCTTTTCAGGCTAGTAGGAAAATTCATGAATACTATCTCCAATTAACTATAAAAATTTCTGGGCTGGAGACATGGTTCAAATGGTAGACTGATTATTGTTAACAAACAGAGAACATGAGGTATGTTCAAGCCCAAATTGGGAGAAAGAAAAAGTCCTTAGAATACTATGAGAAACAGAGCTATGAATAGGAAAGCAGAAACAAAAGAAATAAACATTGATACAGACAGACCTTCCCAATGTCAAATATGGCACAAACTCTAATATTTAGGGTTTTCCTTCCTATACAGTAGAAATAAATGGTAGTTTGATTTGACAAAACTAAAGTGTAAAACTGTATGCAATAAACAATCACATTACTTTTATGTTTCCATAATTTAAATTTCCTACAAATTTATAGAATAGTGTAGCTTTGGAAAATCAATAAATGTTGCATTTTCATATAGGATTACATATCCTTTTAAGTGTTGTCTAAAACTGATCTACACTGAAATAATTGCCATTGTACCTTTCTCAAGATTCCAAATGTTTATATTTTCTACTGACCTTCCACAAAAATCATACCCCAAACATAACTTTTTAGTTTGTTCATGCAATCATAGAAACATAAACATATGGCCCAAAATGTTAATTACTTTTATCTGCTGTCATTAATGTAGTATAACTAATACAATTAAGTATATACCTTGAGAGAAATAAGATTCTTCCTTCTAAATACAGATTTGCAGGCATACACGTGCCCACGCGCACACACACACACACACACACACACGTGCACGCACGCACACACACACACACACACACACACACACATACACACATATTTACCATTCTGACTCAGGTTAGGTTCCTGACATTGAGTATCAGACAATGATCTAATAATCAAACTTTCCTGCCCAGATATAAAATACATTCATAATTCCACACATACAAAAATACCAGATCATTCAAAATAATGAGAATATTTAAAAGAACCATCCAGCTCCTGAGCCATTTACTCCCTGATTTCATTCATTCATGATGATTCATTTTTCATATAATAATTAAAAATCTTTCTGAGTCTCTGATTAGCAGACAAAAATATGCTATCATATAATAGAAAATGTAGGTAAAATTACTTGTCCCTAGGTAATCTTTAATATATCTTATCAAAGACTTCTGTTTTCTTCTTGCAGAGTCTGTTTCCGGCATTTTGCCATCATGTCTAATATTAAATTACAAAGGACATGCCATATTCCTTAATTCATTTTTCCTAAAGGTTACGCTATGGAGTTGAATCTGATTTGTTTGCATATTCTAAATTAAATATTCTCAACAACTTGAATTATTGGTGGTGTTACTCCTAAGCCATTTGAAACATCAAAAAGAACTGGAAATTCACTTGGCAATGATTTGTGACTGGCAGTAATGGTTGTGGGGGGATGAAGGACTTGAATTATCTAGAGTACCTTAAAAATGGTACTGTTCTTTAAAGGGATGATCGTTTAGTAAGCTTTTAAAGTGTGGTTTTCTTATTTCATCTAACAAGATAAAAGTATGCTTTTCATCACATTCTTGCCTGCAAAGCAGTAGAATTATTTCCTTTGTACAGTTTATGCCCAGCTGCTACTGTAGTGAAACCCACAAACAACTGCACAGCTGTGTTAGCTGCTCTAGATTTTGAAAATTTCTTCCAGTAGTCCTTGTAATTTGAGCCCAGATTCATGTGATAGCACATAATCCACAATTACAAAGCACCACAGTATACAAAGACCACGTGCAAAATGAGGTTCAATTTTTTTCTTTGTTGTTTCCTTTTTGTCTTATTGTCTTTTAAGGAGCTAGGGGCTGTTTATTTCTCATTATTGTTGATGTGACCTAAATAAATTTACCACATTATTCAAATAAAATAAATAGATATAAAAAGACATATTTAGTCACAAAATAAAGCTAAACATTTGAGTGACTTTTTAAATTCTAGTCCTGTTCTCAGTTATCTTCAAATAACATTGAGATGAGTCAAGCATATGTGTAAATCGACATATATCAAGCACACAGAACTGTGGAATCTTTGCGCTTTGATTTCTATATCAACTTCACCTAGAAAAGAAAATTATCACTTGCTTCATGTCTTAAGTAATCTACTTAAAACAAGTTTTATTAGTCTTTTTCTCTTAAAATAAAATTTTTTTGCCAGTCCTGGGTTTCTAAAATTATTTATTATTTATTTTTTAATTGTGAAAATACCGTACAGAGGGGTTACAATTACATGGATAAGGTAATGAGTACATTTCTTATCAAGCATTTTTGCCTTCTCCTTTATTTCCCCTTCCCATCCCTTTCCATCTCCCCATTGGTATAAGTTCTGGAGGGGAAGGGAAAAAAAAACACATTGTTTTAATAGCATATAGGTGGACCCATTGCAACAATGAGATGTACAAGATGTTATGTCCAAAAACCAACTTTACAAGTTTTATTACTTTTATCAATAGATCTCATAATCTACGGAATTGAGGCATTGCATAAGTATTTGATTTCTGCGGCGCGCGCCTTCTCGACCAGCGAGGAAGAACGAACACCACACCAGGAGTCTTCTCAGATCACGCTTTATTGGAGAGCCTTTTAGTTGATGGGAGAGCTTGAGCACGAGAGAGCGTGCACCCGAAACATGGCCGCTTATATAGGGAATAGGAACACGGGTCTTTCTATCATTGGTCGTCTGCCTTTCACCGTCACCAGGTGCCACGGGATTGGCTGGGGACTCTAAGTGGCTCGCGCATGCGCAAAGCCCAGGACCCACCGTCCCGCCAAGCACCGCCTGAAATGGAGTGGTTACCTCAAAGCTGCAAGGGAGTGGGCGCCATCTTGTAATGGCGTTTACCCTGGCTCCCTACAGTTCCCCCTTTTTTGTTTTTTTGGCAACAGGTAAGAGTAGAGGTTGGGCCTCTGTCTAAAACATTAGGACCTTGCACTGGCCTTCGCCTGAGGGGCGCCTTCCCCAGTGATGACCAGGCCCGTCCGATGCCTTTTTTGCAGAGGTGGGATCTTGGGCATCAACCCACTTGCAACCCAGCATGCTCTTCTTGAGGAGATGGTACCCTCAAGTGCAGTGCACTTGCCTCGCACCCTGTCCCAAATTGCAAATTGCATACCTGTCCCGGTGCAATGGGATCCCCTAATCCCTCGGGGTGCTAAGGCTATGCAAGATGGTAAGGCTTAATTGCCTCTCAGGGCCGACAGCCAGATCTGGGGTGAGAATCCACTCTCCAAAGCGGCTAATGCTTTCAAGATAACAACCTTGTCCCTTCTGGTTTGGGCTCGAAGGCGACAGACCAACCATAGGCAGACCACGCATCCTCCCACGCAGCAGGCTAAAAACATTCCGACTCCCACCCACTCTTTGAAAAAGGACACCGCAGAGGCAATCCAGTCAGTAAATTGTAACAGCCCACAGCATCATTGGTTTAGCTATCACAGGGATTGCTATTAGCACTGTTGCTAACAGCAGGAAGATCAGCTGCATCAGGAGACGAGTGGATGGCATCTTCAAGAGGGGGTTCTGCTGCAGTCTCCACTGGCCTGGTCAGTCTCGTTGGCACCCAGTGAGGTACTTCTTGACTCTGTGGAAAAACACAAACAGCTCCCCTGGATCTCATTATTACCGGATCCGGTCCATACCATTTATTATTAATAACATCCTTCCACATAACCATGTCTTTAGTATCCATGGGGTCTCTTGTCATATGCCGATCTGCAGCAGACTGATCATTGTCATTTAGAATTAAAAAATTAAGGGTAAAGAGCGCAAGAGAAAGTCTTTCCCTGGGGGACGCTGACTCAGCAATTTCCCCTTTTTGTTTTTGAAGCATTTCTTTTATGCTTCTATTAGCTCTTTCCACTATACCTTGTCCTTGAGGATTGTAGGGCAATCCGGTGGTGTGGGCAACCTGCATTTGTGCGCAAAAGCCGCGAAAACCATGGGAAGTATAAGCAGGGCCATTATCCGTCTTGAGTCTAAGGGGCTTTCCCCAAGCTGCCCAAGCTTCTAAGCAGTGTATTTTGACGTGAGACACCTTTTCTCCTGCCAGAGGTGTGGCATGAATGACACCAGAAAAGGTGTCCACAGACACATGTAAATATTTTAACTTACCAAATTCTGTCAGATGAGTAACATCCATTTTCCATAGGGCGTTTGGTCTCAACCCCCTGGGGTTTACCCCCACATGGGGAGGATGAAGAAAGGTAACACAGGATTTACAGGCTTTAACAATATCTCTTGCCACATGCCTGGACAAATTATATCTTTTCCTAAGGGTATTAGCAGGTACATGATACAACCTATGAAAGTCTTTTGCCAATTCTACAGGATCAGCAGCGACCAGAGCCACAGCCCGAGTTGCCTGGTCCACCAAATCATTACACCTTGCCATCGGGCCCGGCAACATAGAGTGGGCGCGAATATGTCCAATATAAAAAGAGTGTTTTCTGTTTAAGATAAGGGATTGAATCTGTAACAAAACATTAGAAATTGTACTGGCCTGCTTAATTGAAGCAGCAACTTCAAGAGAAGCAACGGCATTTACAACATATAATGAATCAGAAAATAAATTAAAAGGTTGATCAAATCTTTTAAAAACTTCAAGCACAATTAAACATTCAACAGCCTGTGGGGCATTCGGCCAAAAATTAAAGACTACCGGCTGTTTGTGTCCTTGAACAAAAAGGGCACCTTGTCCAGATTTTGATCCATCCGTAAAGATGGTCAGAGCATCAACCAAGGGCTCCTTTGAAGTGACAACAGGAAAATACACTAAATTTTTGTTAACTATGGCAAGCAGAGGATGCTTAGGATAATGGTTATCAATTACATTTGGAAATGAGCAAACAAGAATTGCCCACATATCCACTGTGGCTGCTAAAATTTCAACTTGCTCACGGGTGTATGGAATAATTAATTTATCTGGAATTTTTGCAAAGTGCATCAAACAATACTTTATACCCAAAATTGCCTGTTTAGCCACTAATTCAGGAAAATATTGAACAGTTTTTGCTCCCACAGAATTGCCGTGGAGCCACCATAAGGGGCCGTTTTGCCAAAGAACCCCCGTGGGATAATTTTTTGTTTTTAATATACATAAATCGATAGGTAATTTTAAATCAACCCGTGAAAGTTGAGCCCTAGACAAAGCTGCCTCAACCTTTTGTAGGGAATTTAGTGCTAAAGGTGTCAGGGATCTAGAGGAGGTGACTTCAGGGTCGCCCTCCAAAATGGCAAATAAAGGTAACAACTCTGACCGAGGGAGATTAAGAAACCCCCTTATCCAATTAATATCTCCTGCAAATTGCTGAAAATCATTAAGTGTTTTGAGATGACCAGTTCGAATGGAAAGTTTTTGTGGTTTAATCTCAGTAGGAGAAACTATGGTTCCCAGAAATTGAACAACACTAGTCTGTTGCACCTTCTCAGGGGCAATAATCAGTCCTTTATCAGCTAAGGTCTCCGTTACCTGCCCAAACACTTTATGAAGAGTCTCTACGGAGGGAGCAGCCAACAAGATATCATCCATATAATGGACAATCCGTACTTTTGGAAATTTTTTCCTGACAGGGGCTAATGCAGCCCCTACGAACAATTGACAAATTGTTGGGCTATTAGCAATCCCTTGGGGGAGAACTTTCCACTGATAGCGAGCATCCGGGGTTTCATGATTAACAGAGGGCAAAGTAAAGGCAAAGCTCTCCCTATCCTTTTCATAAAGAGGTATGGAAAAAAAGCAATCCTTAATATCTAAAGCTAAAATAGGCCACTCTCGAGGTAGCGCAGAGAGCCATGGAAGTCCCCTTTGGATGGGTCCCATAATTTGCATCTGGGCATTTACTGATCTAAGGTCATGTAATAATCTCCATTTTCCGGAGGCCTTTCTAATTACAAAAATTGGGGTATTCCAAGATGACACTGAAAGCTCAACATGCCCCAGCTGCAGCTGTTCCTGGACAAGAGTTTGAGCCGCTTCCAATTTTTCTCGAGAGAGGGGCCACTGAGGAACCCACACCGCCTTTTGTGTTAACCAAGGTATGGGTACCGCACCTTCAGTGGAAGCTTTGTTTTCAGAGGCCCCTAAGAAAAACCCAAACCCTTCCTGTCCTGTTTAGGAAGTGGCTCTATCGGCTCCTTGCGTCCTTGGAGGCGCCGACCAAGCCCCAAGGCTGGCACAAATCCTTGCTGTTTCATCATATTCTGACTGGCCTCAGAATAATCATTAGTTAAAGTTAGCTTTAGCTGTTGCTGCACATCTCTTCCCCAAAGATTGACAGGGACGTCTACCACAAATGGCTGCATTTTTCCAACTTGGCCTTCGTCTGTTTTCCAAGTCAATTCTTTTGCACTTAACTGTGGGGCATCGGCATAGCCCAGCCCTTGTAAGGTCTGGGAGGATTTCTGAGTTGGCCATTGCTTTGGCCCCTGTATCCACCAGTCCCTCAAATCTTTTCCCTTCCACTTGGAGAGTTAGCATGGGTCTTTGGTCTAAAGTTATGGACAGGCATGTAAGGTCGACTCCAGTGGAGCCTAGCCCTTTATCTCCTCTCTCTATCTCCTTAGCAGGGAAGTTGCCATGAAGAGAAGGCAAAAGCAGGAGCTGTGCAATTCTATCCCCGGGAGAAATGGACACCACTCCATGGGGGACATGGCAGAGAACCTTGATAGTCCCCGTATAGTCAGGGTCAATCACTCCCGGGAAAACTATTAATCTTCTCATTGTGGAGGAGGAGCGTCCTAAAACTATTCCTACAGTGCCTTCATCTAGGGGTCCTGTCATGTCTGTCTCCACAATCTGGACACCCATCTGCTGTGTTAATACCCGTCCGGAGGTGGCACAGAGGTCCAACCCTGCGGAGCCTGAGGTTGCTCTCTTTGGCTGGGGGATTGTTGCGGGTGCTGTCCGGGAGCCAGAGTCTGAAATGCCCCGTAAATTTTCGGGCCCTGGAGACGAGGGCCCTCCTTCCCGTTTTTTGGCTCTGGTTCCGAATCAGCGTTTGGAGTAATTTGGGGGATAAAAGGTCCATTGATGTCTCTAACTGACCTGCACTCGTTGACCCAATGCTTTCCCTTTTTACAACGAGGACACACTCCTGGAGTCCTTGGCGGCCTGGGTACGTTTTGCGCAGGACCACCATTTTTTGGACACTGTTGTCTAAAATGTCCCAACTGACCACACCGGAAACACCCTTTTCCTTTACTATCTTTTGCGGCCCCAGCAGCCGACAAGACAGCAGCCGCCAGCCCCGCATTGGTCAGGGGGCCACCTACTTCTCTGCAGGCTTTTAACCAAGCTTCTAGGCTTTGAGTTCTTACTGGGGTAATTGCCCTCTGACATTCCTTGGTGCTTTGTTCAAAAATGATTTGCTGTACAAATGGCATGGCTGTTTCCAGATTTCCTAACACCCGCTCGGCTGTCTCTAGCATACGGGCAACAAAATCAGAAAATGGCTCATTAGGGGCCTGCATGATTTTTGTTAGATTGCCAGCCATCTCTCCCTTGTTTGGGAGGGCCCGCCAGGACTTGTAAAAGATCTCATTTACCTGGCAGTATACTTCAAAGGGATATCCTGTCTGATCTACCGTGTAGGGTCCCTGCCCGAGAAGCATATCTACGGTCCAGTCCGGGTGCCCGTCACGGACATTTTGTCTGTATTGGGCTTGAGCCTTGTCTTGAACAATAGACCAGAAATCGAGGAACTGCCCATGATTGAGACAGGTACGGGCTACCTCAAACCAGTCCGTGGGCGTCATAGCATTGACAGTCAGTCTTCGGAGCAGGGCAGTGGTATAATTAGCCGTCACTCCAAAAGTCCGGACTGCCTCAACTAAATCCTTAAGCTGGAAGTAGGAAACCGGCTCAAAATTTCTTTCATTAGTAATTGGATTTTCAAAAACTGGAAAAGCGGCCGCCAGCCACGACCAGGTGCTTCTTTTATAAAGTGACTCCGCCCCGCCGGCGGGCACGCCCGGGGGGCCGGCGGGTGAGGGCCAGCTCTGTTTCCTCTTCCTGGCTGCTGCGGTACTCCCACCCCTAGGGGGCGCCACCCCCCATATCTGTCTGCCTCATACTCTGCCGCAGCCTCTTCTAACTCTTCACTATCAGCTGGATCGAGCTGCTCTCCCTCCTCCTCTAACATTTCTTCCTCTGAGTCACTCACAAGATCACTGCATTCTTGGTCCCACCTTTCCACATGTAGGGCTGAGAACCGGTTTGCTTTTAAAGAAGGGCATGGGGGTCTCCTTGAGACCCCCTCCTCCCTAAGACCCTTCTCCTTTTGTGAGGGCTGCAGTCCCTCCTGCTTTAATTCTTTAGGATCCTTTTGTCTTTTTTCCCTTTTTCTTTTAGGCCTATTTTCCTCCCCATTACTGGATGCTGACTCTGATAGACTATCCTGATGCCGTGTTAGTACTTTGCATCCTTCCTGGATTAAATCAAACCCTCCCTCCTAGAGGCAAGTGCACACCATCAAAAAGACAAGCCACAAGGGAAGAAGCAATGCAAGCAACCAATAAATATCTAAATCTACAGTGAACAGCATACCGGGGGATACTTACCGACGTCCCCTCTCCGCGTGTTGAGTTCTGGCTCCTGCTCGGCCTCTCGCGCGGGTCCCGGGTTTCGGCACCACTTTGCGGCGCGCGCCTTCTCGACCAGCGAGGAAGAACGAACACCACACCAGGAGTCTTCTCAGATCACGCTTTATTGGAGAGCCTTTTAGTTGATGGGAGAGCTTGAGCACGAGAGAGCGTGCACCCGAAACATGGCCGCTTATATAGGGAATAGGAACACGGGTCTTTCTATCATTGGTCGTCTGCCTTTCACCGTCACCAGGTGCCACGGGATTGGCTGGGGACTCTAAGTGGCTCGTGCATGCGCAAAGCCCAGGACCCACCGTCCCGCCAAGCACCGCCTGAAATGGAGTGGTTACCTCAAAGCTGCAAGGGAGTGGGCGCCATCTTGTAATGGCGTTTACCCTGGCTCCCTACAGATTTCTTATTTCCGCTGAATTAATATTGCATTTATTTTCCTTTTTGGCCCACGAAATAATGACATTCATGAGGATAAAACATCACTGTTTGTCATTTTGGTTGCCAAAATGGAACTGTTAGACATTTTGAAATTTTAACTTTAAATCTGAACATTCAAATTTCATTATTACTTCAACTTCACGACAACTTTAATTTTAAAACAAAAAGAATTATTAAATAGAAAGCAACATTGTAAGTTATCACACCTTAATTCCTGAATTGATTTTATGATAAAAACAATTATATTTATATAACATGATATACGTACTCAAAGTATGAGATATGGAAACAAAAGACTCCTTTTTTGTTTTTGTGTTTGTTGTTCGTTATAGAATGTGATGATTCTGTCTTCTTTACCATATGCATGGTATATTCATTGTACGTCTTCAGGAAGGTGGGAGGTGGGCACAGAGCTTTAGGGAAAAGGGTGAAAATTGCAGTAGTGGAGTTCATTGAACATTGATGATTTAACACATGGATGGGGACAGGAGGGAGGGATGAGGAACAAGTGAGGGAACTGAAGATATTCTATAAAAGGAAATGTACTCATTACATGACTTATGTAATTGTAATCCCTCTATAAATCACCTTAATAATAACAACAGAGAAAAATTTTAAAACTCAAACAGAATGTTGTTTCTTAGAATTCTAGATTTTTTTTTGTTCACTGGTTTGGGCTGCTTGAGTCTATTTCTAAAAATATCTACATTGATATTCATTGAGTGAATTTGTGAGCTACTAGTATATAAAAGTCAATTATGATTTCTTGTATGTCTTTTTTGAGACTCTAATTTATTTACATCTTTAATCGAATTTGTATTATTTCTGTCTACTGGGTTTTGGTTAGGCCTGCTCCTGTTTTTCAAGGACCTAGTGTTGCAACATTAGTACTGATTCAAGATTGTTCTAATTTGTTTTCTTTGTGTGTGTGTGTGTTTGAAAATACTGTACAGAGGGGTTACAATTACCTAGGCAAGATAATGAGTACATTCCTTATCAAGCATTGTAGCTTCTTCCTTTGTTTCCCCTTCCCATCACTTCCCATTCTCCCGCCGGCCCTCCCCCCAATCCTCCTCTGCCCCCACCAAACTTGTAAAGTTCGTTTTCGACATAACGACTTGTATATCTCATGGCTGCAATGCGTCCACCTGATTCCCTGGTTAAACAATTTGTTTTTTCCCTTCCCCTTCACAAATTATGACAACATCAAATACAGTGAAGGCAGGGGTTATACCGTGGGGGAGGAACGTACAAGGCAACATAGAAATCATCTTATAAATGTGTTAGAAACAATCGTATGAAAAAAAATTTTAAATACATATCTTAGGCTTCATTTCCTTAACACCAACTAATCTGATCTTTTCTGCTTGACTCAGACATATACTAACTATTGCAAATAAGGGAAACCATGGGACCTATGCTTCTTTGGGCCTGGCTTATTTCACTTAATATAATTTTTTCCCCAAGTCTTTCCATTTCCTAACAAATGGGGCAATCTCATTCTTTCTGATGGAGGAACAGAATTCCATTGTGTATATATACCACATTTTCTTGATCCATTCATCTACTGAGGGGCATCTGGGTTGTTTCCATATCTTAGCTATGGTAAATAAGGCTTCAATAAACATAGTCGTGCTGGTAGCTTTAGTGTGGTCTTGTTTGTGAACATTTGGGTAAATGTCAAAAAGTGGGATTGCTGGATCATAGGGGAGCTCTATGTGGAGTCTTTTGAGGAACCTCCATACTACTTTCCAAAGTGGTTGAACAACTTTGCACGACCACCAACAATGCAGTAGAGTTCCCTTCTGTCCACATCTCCTCCAGCATCTGTTGTTATTAGAGTTCTTGATTATAGCCATTCTAACTGGGATGAGGTGGTATTTCAATGTTGTTTTGATTTGCATTTCTTTTATAGCTAGGGAGATTGAGCATTTCTTCATGTGTCTATTGGCCATCCTTCTTTCCTCTTCAGAGAAGTTTCTCTTTAAGTCTTTAGACCACTTATTTACTGGGCAGTTGTTTCTTTGAAGATTTGTTGTTGTTGGATTTACTTTTGAGAGTTCCAGGTATATTTTAGATATGAAACCCTTGTTTGTTGTATGGTTAGTGAAGATCTCCCAATCTGTGGGCTTTCTATTGATCTTTGCCATGCAGAAGCTCTGCAGTGTCATGCAATCCCATTTCTCCAACTTTTCTTTGATTTGTTGTGTTTCTGGGTCTCTATTAAGAAAATTTTGGCCTGTGCCAAGGAGACCTAGGGTTTCTCCTATTCCATCCCGTACTGTTTTCAGAGTGTCTGCTTTGACTTCGAGGTCTTTGATCCATTTGGAGTTGATTCTGGTGCAGGGTGATATATAAGGATCTTGATTTAGTTTTCTACAAGTGGGTAACCAATTTTGCCAGCACCATTTACTGAAGAGGCTATCTTTCTTCCATTCTATTTTTTTTTGCTCCCTTATCGAAGATTAGATGGCTATAGGTCTGTAGGTTCATTTCGGGGTTTTCAATTCTATTCCATTGGTCATGAGGTCTGCTCTTGTGCTAGTACCAAGCTGTTTTGATTATTATGGCTTTATAGTAGAGTTTGAAATTTGGTATTGATATTCCTTCAGCACTGTTCTTTCTGTTGAGGATCGTTTTTGCTATTCGGGGTCTTTTATTGTTACATATGAATTTTTGGATTGCTTCTTCTATTTCCTTGAAGAATGAGGTTGGAATATTGATAGGTATAGCCTTGAATTTGTAGATAGCCTTGGGAAGTATTGCCATTTTCACGATGTTGATCTTTCCAATCCAGGAGCATGGGAGGTTTTTTTTTTTTTTTTTTTTTTTTTTTTGCCACTTTCTAAGTTCTGTTTTGATTTCCTTTTTCAAGTTTTTAAAGTTTCCATCATAGAGGTCCTTCACTTCTTTGGTTAAGTTAATTTCTAGGTGTTTTATTTTATGTGGGAATATTACTAATAGAGTTGCTTTCCTAATTTCAGCCACACTTTTCTCATTGTTGAAATACAGAAAAGCCATTGATTTTTGAGGGTTAAATTTATAACCTGCTGCTTTACCAAAATTTTGAATCAGCTCGAGTAATTTTGGAGTGGATTCTGTGGGATTCTTTAAATACAAGATTATGTCATCTTCAAAGAGGGAGAGTTTTACTTCTTCTTTCCCTATTTGGATCCATTTTATGTTTGCATCTTGTCTTATTGCTGTAACTAGGCATTCTAATACTAGATTGAAGAGAAGTGGAGAGAGTGGACATCCTTGTCTCATTCCTGAGTTAAGAGGAAATGGTTTTAGTTTTTCACCATTAAGTATAATGCTGGCTGTAGGTTTGTCATATACAGCCTTTATTGTATTGAGGAATGTTCCATGGATTCCTAATTTTTCCAGAACCTTCATCATAAGGGAGTGTTGGATCTTGTCAAATGCTTTTTCTGCATTTATTGAGATAACCATGTGGTTCTTATCCTTGCTCCTGTTAATATGATGAATTTATTTATTGATTTGTGTATATTGACCCAGCTTTGCATCCCTGAAATGAATCCTGTTTGATTGTGGTGTATGATTTTTTGGATGAATTATTGAAGTCGATTGGCCAGAATTTTGTTGAGAAGTTTTGTATCAATGTTCATGAAAGAAATGAGTCTATAGGTCTCTTTCTTTGACGAGTCCCTGCCTGGTTTTAGGATGAGGGTTATGATGTCTTCATAGAATGAGTTCGGTAGTAAACTTTCTCTTTCAGTTTCATTGAAGAGTTGGAGGAGTATTGGTGTGAGCTCTGCTTTGAAGGCTTTGTAGAATTCCATTGTAAAGCCATCTGGTCCTGGGATTTTCTTAGATGCGTTAGATGCGAGGTCTCTTATTGCTGTTTCTATTTCAATGCTTGATATGGGCCTGTTAAGATGGTTTAACTCATCTTGGTTTAGTTTTGACATGTCAATATTTGCTAGGAAAAAGTCTATTTCTGCCAAGTTCTCAAACTTATTAGCATAAAGTTTTGAGAAGTATTCCAGTATAATGTTCTGAATCTTGGTTGTTTCTGTGGTGATGTTTTTATTCTCATCTCTGAGTTTATTTATTTGGGTATGTTCTCTTCTTTTTCTGATAAGATTTGCCAAGGGTCTGTCAATTTTGTTAATTCTTTCAAAGAACAAACTCTTCGTTTTGTTGATTCTTTGTATGATTTTTTGTATTCTAATTCATTTAATTTTGATTTAGTTTTAATTATTTCTTTCCATCTACTGGATTGGGTCTTTTCTTGCTTCTCTTTTTAAGGAGGCTCAGATGTCTCATTAAATTGTTGGTTTCAGATCTCTCCAATTTGTTGATGTAGGAACTCAGAGCTATAAACTTGCCTCTAAGTTCTGCCTTTGCTGTGTCTCAGAGGAGCTGGTAATTTTTGTGTTCATTTTTCTTGAATATCATGAACATTTGAATCTCCTTTCTAATCTCTTCCATGACCCTTCGTGATTCAGCAGTGTGTTTTTAAGCCTCCATGTGTTACAGGATTTTCTTTGGTGGCTTTTGGTGCTGAGTTCTAATTTTGTTCCCTTTTGGTCTGAGAGAATTCAAGATATAACTTCAATGTTTCTGAATTTGGACAAGTTTGCTTTGTGGCCTAAAATGTTGTCTATTTTGGAAAATGTTCCATGTGCTTCTGAGAAAAACGTGTATTCTGATGCTGCTGGGTGAAATATTCAGTAGATGTCTGTTAAGTCTAATTGATCTGTGCAGTTGTTTAGGTCTGCGATTTCTCTGTTGAGTTTTTGCAGAGTTGATCTATCTAGTGGGGAAAGTGGTGTGTTAAAATCCCCAACAATTAATGTCTTTGGATCTATGTGGGATTTGAGTTATAGTAGTGTTTCTTGGTTAAATTTGGGTGCTCTGTTTTTTTGGCGAATAGATATTTAGGATTGTAATATGCTCCTGAAGGAGAGATCCCTTAATTAGTATGTAGCGACCTTCTTTATCTCTTCTCACTAATTTTAATTTGAAGTCTATGTTATCTGATATTAGGATTGCAACTCCCACCTGTTTATGGGGGCCATTTGCTTGGTAGATTTTGTTCCAGCCTTTCATATTGAAAATGTGTTTGTTTTTATGGGCAAGTTGTGACTCCTGAAGGCAGCAGATAGAAGGATCTTGCTTTTTAATCCAACTAGACAGTCTATGTCGCTTAATTGGAGACTTAAGTCCGTTAATGTTGAGAGATAGGACTGAGAGGTATTTGGGAGTTCCTGCCATTTTATCCACCTTCTTGGGGGTTGCGGCAACTGGGTTATTCCTATGGTTCTTGGATTCTCAGTTTGGGTGAGGTTTCTTGGCCTTTATTGTGGTCTTATTGGTTTTCTATGTGCAGGACATCTTTAAGAATCTTTTGTAGGGCTGGTTTGGTGGAGATATATTGTTTCAGTTTTTCTTTGCTATGGAAGGTTTTTATTTGACCTGAGGCTATGAAGGAAAGTTTAGCTGGATACAGAATTCTGGGTTGATAGTTGTTTGTCTTTAGGGCATGGCATACATCATTGCAGGCTCTTCTTGCTTTGATTGTCTCTGCTGATAAATCTGAGGTGATTCTAATTGGTTTCCCTTTATAGGTGATTGATACTTTGTTCTTGACAGTTTTAAGGATCCTTTCTTTGGTCTGAATTGATCCTGTGTGGATTATAATGGGGCAGTGGTATGTCCTATTCTGGTCTGGTCTATTTGGAGTTCTAAAAGCTTCTTGTGTCTGAATAGGCCTTTCTTTTTGCATGTTTGGGAAGTTCTCTGCTAGGATCCTGTTAAACAAATTTCCTAGACCATTAACTTCTGTCTCTATGTGCTCCTCTACAACCATTATCCTCAGATTAAGTCTTCTGATTGTGTCTTCCAAGTGTTGAATAGATCTATCATATTTCTTGGATTTGGCTTGGATGGTTGTATGTTCTTTCTCTATAATAGCTAGGCTGTCTTCAATCCCTGAAATTCGATCTTCTGCATGGTCTAATCTATTATCAAGGCTTTCTACTTTGTTTCTTATTTCTTTTCCTTCTACTTGGTCGGCTTTCATGGCTTCAAATTCTTTGTTGGAGCTTTGTTTTAGATCTTGTATGAACTTCTTTTCTTCCTTAATTTGGTGTTCAGTGTTTATTCTCAAATCACTTAGTTGATTGGTTATGGTTTCCTTGGACTCCCATTCCTTCTGTTGTGTTCCATTCAGCATTCCCTTTGTGGTCTCCCTGACTTCCTTCAGCTCTGTGTTTATGTATTCCATGAATCCCGTTAGTGATCTTTCTGTATTCTCATCCTGCTCTCTCAATTCCTGTATTACTCTCTGATTAGCTTCCTCACATTCACGCACTTCCTGTAGTTCTCTTTGAGTGTTCTCAACCTGCTCATGCCATTCCTGACTTTCTTTTTGAGTGTTCTCAAGTTGCTCACACAATTCCTGTATCAATCTCTGAGTAGCTTCCTCATGCTTATGATATTCCTGCATTTAAAGTTTGTTTTTCCTCCTCTCTCTCCCTATCATGCTCATACAGAGTCCTTTGCAGGTTTTCAATCTTTTCATTTACCATGTTTACCAGTAGTGTTTGTAGAGCTTTTTGGGAACTCTCCTCTGGATTATTCATTATCTGTTCTGTCCCCTGATTATGAGTGGGAGTTGAGATACACAGACTTGCCATTTTTCTTGTGTTTTTCCGGATTGCTCTGCCCATTTGGGATGAAAGTAACACCAGTTTTGTGTTAGCACACTATTTTAAGGCAAGCATCAACCAAAGTCTGTAGTTGCACAGTCAAAAATCTGCAGATACAATCTAGTTCAATAGATATATCTATTCAACATCAAACAACTATGTATTAATGGGGGGGGGTGGCCTTCCCTCCTCTGCTCCCTGAGAAGGAGTGAGGATGTCAGGCTTCTACTCACACCAGAGTCTTAGTTCCTGGATCATCTCTGGTCTGCGAAGTGCAGGATGAAGATGTCTGCTCCTTGCTGGTTCTTGCTGGTGTTGAGTAGAATCCGCTCACCTGCCGCATCTGACACCTTTGTCCTGGACTCTCTGTGTTGCAAGTATGGCGGCTATGGCCACTGCTACCACAGCTGCGGCGGCTGGCAAGTGCTCAGATCTGTCTCCTTGCCTGGATTTTCCCTCTCTGGCCTAAGTCTCTGCACTGTGATGGCACATTTGGTGTGATTCTCTCGTTTTAGGACTGTTCACTGGAACACTAAAACTGCTTTCTATGCAAGAGCTTGTTTCGCCTCCAGCTTCTCCTCTGCCATCCTCCTGGAACTCCATCAAAATAGTCATTTTTGAAAATCACAAAATTACATCTCTTGAAGCTTCTTTATCTATTAAATAAAATGTATTTGCATTCTAAATATGTCATTCATCTCTCCAACAATTGTATAACCAAACCAACTCCATGGCAAATAGATCCTCTGATTAATTCAAGTAAATATTTAGGAACAGAAGTTATCACAATTGTATAGAAATATTTACCCACCACTCTAGAAATTAAATCTGAAATCATAAAGTATTGGGATTAATAATTAGCTTTCACTATGTTGCCATAAAGAGGTAGTGAACCTTTTCAAGTGGGCACAGAGATTTGGTCACTGAGAAATTGTGATCAAAGAGGACATTAAGATCAAAGTCCTTTCCTCCTCTTCCTTCTTTTTCTTCTCTGTCTCCGTCTATTTTTTCTTCTCACTCTCCCTCTTCCTCTCCCTCTCCCCCTCCTCCTCTTTCTTCCTCTCCCACTCCTATTCCTCCTCTTCTTTACTTGCTGGCTTCTATGAACACATGCTCCATCTAATGTTCCTGACATGGGGTACAGTGCCACCACCAATCCAAAGCAATGAGGATAAGAAACATAAACTGAAATGTATAAAATCAGAAGCCAAGATTAATATTTTCTTCTTTTAAGTTGATTTTATAAAGTACTTTGTCATATTAATAGGAGGCTGACACAGGAGGCTGTCATTTATTATAAGGGATAAGATTTGCTGGAAAAAATGTGACCTGAATTTCTCCAATGATATCCACTAGACTGACTGCTCAGACTGTTTATGTACTAGATTCAAAGATGTTCTAACATTTGACACAGAATATGAACATTTTCAGATGCACCTGCAGGGTCTCTGATTCATTCTTCATTGGATCTGATCCCTTTAATAGTGATTACTTGAAAGAACAATATAGAAGGAGAGACATATATCATACAGAGATTAAGAATTAGCCTAAGAGATTTAGAATGTTAAAGGCAATGAGGAATAAGCCTAGTTGATAATTAGTTCTTCAATAACCAAAAATGGTTCCTTAGAACAGTTTCTGGTATACCTTAATTACTATCATTTATTCCTTCCATCTGGAGTCATTCGTTCTCTTCTGTCACAACTGCTAATTAGCCTTTGCCTTTTTGGTGCCATGACTGACCAAAAAGATTTCCAAATCTCACTTAGACTATCCTTTTGATTGTGATTAGTAGTGATCACTCAAAGCCTGGAATCTTTGAATTTCCAGAATTAATCTTCACCTGACATCTAACCACATTCCTGGCATTAATTGCTGTGACCTAATGAACAAATCTTTTTTTTTTTTCAACACAGTATCCTAATATAGGTAAAGTACATGAATTAGAGACTATTGTCAGGTATCAGTATGAAAGGAGCAATTATATATTCCAAGTATGGGTTATTTATTTTGCATTTACTAACTAAATGTTGTCTTTGTTTTATTTATTTATTTATTTATTTATTTATTTATTTATTTATTTATTTATTTATTTATTTATTTATTTATTTTTGCCAGTCCTGGGGCTTAAACTAGTCCTTGGGGCTAGGGAATTATCCTGAGCATTTTTTTTTTTGCTCAAGGCTAGCACTCTACTACTTGAGGCACAGCGGCACTTCCAGTGTTTCTTTTTCTGTTTATGTGGTATTGAAGAATTTAACCTAGAGTTTCATGCATGCTAGGAATGAAGTCACATTCCCAGATCCCTAAATGACTTTCTTAAGATGGCATTACATTTTAATTCCGTAACTATGTATCATAATTTTGGCCAGGTTCTAGGAAAGGACATAGAAATCAATGCTAAGTCCAGTAAGGCTGAAATTCCTATCCCATCACTAAGGAAGTACAGTGTTAAGACTTGCAGGCTATTAGGACTCAGGGCTCCCAGAGCGTTAGCCTTGAGCTGAATAGCTGAGGGACCTTGACAGGCCCAGAATTCAGGCCCCACAACTGACAAAAAAAATCGCCATATTATCATACCATTCCATGGATAAATGTCTAATAGCAGATAGTTTTAGAACCTATCCCTCTGATTTGAATATTGCTTTTGTTTCTGCCTACAGTTAAATAATAGATTATTTTTCTGCTCTATCTTCCTTATGGACTTTCTTACATATCTGAAAACAAAATAAATCATTCTGCCTACTAATAAGCTACATGTATCTACTTATATAGGTTGTTCTATATATGATTCTATTACTAAGCATGTGACTTTAGCTCTCAAGTTTATTCAGCTTTAACATGAGAGGACAGAGTCTGTGACATGTCAAGAACTCTAGTAGTTATTATTAAAGGGATAACTAAAGCTAGAATGTGCAGCTGCAAGCACAAACCATCTATAATTGCGGTAGTAACACCTAGAACTAAGTGCATAGAGGTTCTCAGAAAATTTTTCCAGCAAGCAAAGATGTCATCTTTTCAATTTCCAGCTAGAGAATGCCAATGCTTGTGTGCTCTGTTACTAGTTCTCTCCTATGTCAGATTGGGCAGATTGGTCTTTTTTTTTTTTGGGTCCGGTTGTGGGGCCTGAACTCTGGGCCTGGGCGCTGTCCCTCAGCTCTTCAGCTCAAGGCTAGAGCTCTACCACTTGAGTCACAGCTCCACTTCCGGCTTTTTTCATTTTGCTTATGTGGTGCTGAGGAATCGAACCCAGGGCCTCAGGCATGCAAGGCAAGCGATCTACCACTGAGCCATCTTCCCAGCCCAGATTGGTCTTTAATGGCACATAGTTAAGAGTTTCTGGTGATAAATAATAAAACAAGCTAACAGATCATGCCTACAGACAAGTATCCTGGGCCCATGACTCTTTATCTTCCATGGGGTCCTCGAAAGGGACTGTGTAGCTATAGACATGAGAACAAAATGAAGAACTTAAAAAAATTCCATCTGTCAAGCTGATGAAGGATGCTGTCCAAACCTGTGGAAAAAAACATGAAGTGCTAATTCTATGCACTGCTGATGCCTTTAATTATGCAAGTTTGCCAGTTGGAAAGGTCATTATTCTGTTTTTAAGAAGATCATGCCACTGTACAGTTTGTGCCAAGGGTAATCAGTCACAGAAAAGAATCTCTCACTTGTATAGCTCTACCTTACTTATAGCTTACTAGATCCTAATTATGTTTCATAAATGGACAGTCAAACAAGGAAAATAGAAAATATGCATGACTGTAAATTAGAATATAGAAATTACATGTCAAAACAGGGAGCCTTTTTCTGTGCCTGTTCTAGGGCTTGAACTCAGGGCCTGGACTCTGCCCCTGAATTTTTTTACTCAAGTTTAGCATTTTAAAACTTGAGTCACAGCTCCAGTTCTAGGGTTTTTGGTGGTTAATTGGAGATAAGAATCTCACAGAGTTTGCTTCTTCATGATGGTTACGATCAGCCTCCTGAGTAGCTAGGAATAGAACTCTGAGCCACCAAAACCTGCTTAGGCAGCCATTTTGAAATTACACAGTAATGTTCCAGCAGGCAACTCACAGCAAGAGCACACTGAAGATAATTCCATTGTTACAGGATTGCTGATCCTTGATGCCCCAAGGAGGATGTCTCCAACAGGGAGTCATCTGCCTGGCCCTTGCATACTGAGTTCCTGATTTGTCTCAGAAAAGAATTTGAGGATACAAATTAAAGGCCAAGAAAGTTTATTAGTAAAGCAGAGTTAATGAAACAAAGAAAGATAGTGCACAACCCAGCCACGGGTATGGGCATATCTGACCATAAATTCTTCATGATCTTAAAACTATCTGCATATCTGTGCTCAAATGGAGGTTGAGGGTTTGACTCATATTTATTAAGAGTGATTAAATGTACCAAGTGTGTGAACAAAGATAAATACATAAGGTACACTTTCATCAATTAGGCTCAGAGACTTCTAGACTGACCTATTTGTTAAATTTTGGTCATTGATGTCTGGTAAGCCCTTAAAAGGATGAATTTTGCCACATGCTCCAAGACAGGTGTCCATTCGTGAGATAAATAAAACTTTAATCACATTTTATCAAGAAAAGTTATTTTTCCCAAATGTCTGTTTTTTCCAGGATGAGTCTCTTTAAGATATCGTAGTTCAGTTTCCAGATCACACTTTATATATATATTTTATTGTAAGAATACCGTACATAGGAGTTACAATTACATGGGCAAGATAACGGGTACATTTCTTATCAAGCATTGTTTCCTCCTCTTTGTTTCCCCTTCCCATCTCTTCCCATACTCTCCCCACCTTCCCCCACCCGATCTTCCCCTCCCCCAAAGTTGTAAAGTTCGTTTTTTGACATAACGACTTGTACATCTCATTGTTGCAATGGGTCCACCTGTATCCCTGGTTAAACAATTTGTTTTTGCCCTTCCCCTCCACAAATTATACGAACATCAAATACAGTGAAGGCAGGGGTTATACTGTGGGGGAGGGACGTATAAGGCAACATAGAACTCATCTTATAAATGTGTTAGAAACAATTGCATGAAAGAAAAAAAATTGAATACTTATCTTGGGGTTCATTCCCCTAACATCAACTTATCTGACTTTTAGTGCTTGGCTCAGACATATACTAGTTATTACAAATAAGGGAAACCATGGGACCTATGTTTCTTTGGGCCTGGCTTACTTCACTTAATATAATTTTTTCCAAGTCTTTCCATTTCCTAACAAATAGGGCAATGTCATTCTTTCTGATGGAGGCATAGAATTCCATTGAGATCACACTTTATTTTGGACAAGCAGGCTAAGTCAGAGGAAGAGATCTACTCTTTTTCTTTATTCTTTTTCTTTTAACTAATACTGAAGCTTTTGATGGAATGTCAGCCTTAAAGATAATGCTTTTTTGCTTTTAATAGAATTATTAATACAGTGTCTCTGAATTCTGTGCTGCTGTTTCCTATGCCTCACTTTCCTTGTCTACTCCATCTCACCTTAAGAGGTAGTATTTCAAAGGTGTGAAATATTTTTTCTATAGCCTTAGTTTCATCAAGATCTTCAGAAAAACAGAATAATCCCTGTTTTCCTGAAGTTTGCCTATATTGGCTCATAGGGGCTTATCTGATTCTGATGGTTTGCTCCTGTGCCTCCTAGTAGTTCCTTGAGGTACTGCTATTGGGATCTCACTTGCCCTGATACAATTAGATTATTTCCTTTGGTGTTCATACCTTGGGGCATGTCTTCTGCTCATCTCCTCAACTTTCTATTGTTGTCTTTTTTTTCTAGAGGGGAGACCAGTGCCTGGAAGCTCTGCAGATATATAATCTCAGGACAGTTAGTGAGTAGTTGGAAGTATCCTTTCTTTTTGGCTCCATGACTGCCACTCAGTCCATGCCTTCACCACCATGAAGTTATTTACATGTCCTCAGACATAGTTTCCATACTCTTCTATTCCTGTATCTCTTGATTCAACCTGTACATTCTTGTCAGGTGGATCTTAAAACACAGTTCTTCATATAGTCTTCCTATTTAAGATCTTTTGTGAGTCAACTTCATTTAAAAGTCTAGTCAACCTTTCTTTTCTTCTCCCTCTGCTAGCATTATATACCCTCCTCTAATCATCAAAAGTTTATCATTTCCTAGTTTTTCTTTTCTCATCTTTTTGTTGTTCATCTCCATTTACCTGCCTTAAGAACCTTCCAAACCATCTAAACGTCTTTAAAACCAACTTCTTTTGCAATTGATAAAATCTAGGATGCAAAGAAGTGTGACTACTCCAAACTATTTACCTTCCATTCAGTTTTGAAACATGGCCATGTGTAATGTTATAAAAAAAATAGCAACTTAGAATACTGCAAATACTAAGTGAATATATTTGCTGAAGTTGTAACAGCTTAGATTTTGAGATTCTGAGAGTTAAATAAGGTATCATGAAGAACACAAGGATAAGTCTTGGGCATATTTCAGCTAGCCTGACTGTTTTATGCCATGGGATATATTACCTAACTCTCAAAAACTTACTTCAGGTATAAATTTTAGATGAATATTGTAAAACTAGTATCGTAAATTTAAAGTTTACAGAAATTAAATCTATTAACATATTTTATTTACCTTCCTTTTTTTAGTGTTAAACATAGTGACTGGTAAGTAATATAAATTCAATCAACTGACTATATACTCATTTACTGTAGCCAGATATTTTTATCTAATATCTACATATATTATATAATAAATCATCTGAATTTAACTAGGTTAAAATTAAGACAGGATTGCAGAACTTACTACAAAATCATTTAAACTTATGTTTTTCTTTAATAAAGTTGTCTCAGTTATGAACATGTATATTTCAGTTGAGTTTACTTTTACCCAGGTTGGATGGTTGAAATGCCTTTTGACAACCCAATGAAGACATTTGCAGAAACGGTGGCCTGAATACAATAAAAACAGGTGTCACCTGAATTTCAGCAGAACAGCTTATTGAAATTTTTAGAGATAAAACAATAAGGAGAGAAGGAGCCTTTGATTTTAGGGAGGTTTGTAGAGGAGACAGCATGACTAGGTCTTTACTTTGAACACTTATTTGTAATTCAGGGGATTGGAATAAGTTACAATTTTATATACAAAACAGAGCATCTTAAAAAAAAATAAACTAGCTAGATGAAGTTTCCCAGTAAAAATTCAAACCTGATTCTTTCCTTCCTTTAATAAAGGATAGGTTATCATTGTTATGATAAAGTAGTCTAAAACTACAATTCCCTCCCTCATGTTGTATGATGTACCAAAAGAAATTTATGGGGAAAAGATTCCTTCACTGGTTAGCTATGACGCTTGCTCCTTCATTGCCAGATTCCTTTGGCCTCTTAAGAAGTGTGCTGACCCTTCTAGGTACTGTCCATCAAGTTCTTTGTATCCAAAGGTGCTTAACGAGATCAACAAAGCACAAGTATCATATTCGAACAGTTGTTGGTAAGAAGAAATTTCTATGAACTTGGAACAGATCTGAGTCACTTTAGAAATAAGGGAGATTTAGTCATTTCCTCAGGATCACAATCCTAGAGAGTGATGACATTTGATCTATTTTATCAAATGAAAACATACAAGCTAACAGGATTTCTGTAAAAAAAAATAATAGGACCCATTGTGTGCAAAGTAATTAATACCTAATGGAATTTCAGAATTGGTAGGTTCTCTACTCCTCTGCATAAAGTTTCACCAAGTCCTCAAGACATAACAGTGAAAGGCAAAGCAAATGTATTTGGCTATTATTGGGTACCTGGTAAACAGAGATGCCTTAACTCTGACAAAGTGCATATCATAGTCGTTAATGTGACCTTTCTGAACAACTATATAGTCTATATGTTCCAGTGTGAGCCCATGGGCGGTACAATCATATCTGAGACTGAGAAACTTGTCATCAATGTAAAACACCTCCTCATCTTCCACCAACATCAAAGGTATGAGTATGGAACTATTTGTGGAGTTCTCTGATGTCTTCAATAGGAGGATTCTGGGCTTAAAGAGGGAAGCGTAAAAGATAATCATTTGTGTCCCTTTTCTCATATTTCAATGTTTCTGATGAATGTGAATCCTGAGAAATGTAACTTCACCAATGTCATCAGAAAATGCCTCTAGCTCCAACAAATACTTACACTTCTTGTTTATAGCTCATCCATGATAATTTTGACATCATAGAGTGACTCATCATCATAATCCATTACACCCAGACCATAAATGCCCTTTCAGAAATTGTCACTTGTAACCTGTGGAGTTGCAACATATCCAATGCTATTATCTGTAAATCTGACCTGTCATCTCATTTGGTAGCTTTTTTCAGATGTCATCAAGAAGAATGGTGAATCAAACATCCAGAGCTCCCCTAAAGGCTGTACTGAGAATCAGGTTGTCTATTTCTTTAACAATGATATCCACTCTCCAACCTGGATCTGAGAACCAATATCACCCTTAATAATCAACCATTTGTCAAGCTCATTTCTTGCTGCAAAAATTAATTTAACTGAAAAACCAGGATGGTATATTTTGATTGACATGGCCTCAAAGGAATAACCTTGTGACCCTACCCCCACTCAAATAACAGTGTTCAGATTTGGGGAATTTTACTTGGAAGGTGAACCCTTAAGTTGGCTCTTCTTCAGATGGTCTCTTCTTCTTGACAGTTTCCAGTCAGGTCCTTGAAGAAGAGGAGGAACTTGGGGAACTTTACCTTATATAAGGTTAACAAACTTCACTCTATACAGAAACTGCTACTAAAACTTAGAAAAAAGCCTACTAAGAAGAAAGAAAATTGGGCTAGGAATCAACACTAAAGTTCAGGTTGGAGTTAACTATTTACTGGTTATTGCACTTCACATTTGTACCTCCTCTTAGATTCTTAAATACTGTTCCCCATTACATTTTTGTGCCCAACTATAGGGGAAAGATAACCTTATTCTCAAAGTTAACTCTTTTGGACATTTGTGGGAATTTTTCTCAAAAATAGGCAATTCAGTTCTCTGGTACACATTAGTGAATTATCAGATTCATCCACTTAAGGGCTGAACCTTACAAGATTGCCCCCCATCTTCATATGTCAATCATCATCCCTTCTTTGTTAGATCATTTGCTAGAATGGTTCACAGTCCTCAGAAATAGTTTACTCCTACATTAAGGATTATAAAAGGACATCACTCAGGAATTAGAATATTCCATGTTCTCTCCAGATGTGCCACTTTTCAGCCAACCAAGTGTTTACAACTTAGAAACTCACTGAACTTTGTGATTTAATTTTAATTTTTATTTTAATCTTTTAGTTGTACAAAGGAGTTGCCCTTTCAACAATGCAGTTTGTGAATATAATGCAAAGTCCAGAAGGCAAATTCCAGAATAAAAAAATAAACTGAATTTAAGAGTGCTAAAATGAAATAGCCAGTATACTCAGTTACTGGGGAACTTGGAAAACTACAGAATAGTAAAAAAAATGGACACAGGAAATTAACCATACTTAGGTAAGCTGTAGAGTAGGAAACTGACAATACTCAAAGTCTAAGTAAAATAGACTGTGGGCTGGTCTTGCGTTTGATCTCATGCTCTGGGCATTGTCCCAGAGCATTTTTTCTCAAGGCTACCACTTTAGCCACAACTCTGGTAGTGTCTTTTTGCAGGTTAATTGGAAATAAAAGTCTCATCTTTCCTGCCTGGGTTGGCTTCAAACATAGATCCTCAGAACTGAGCCAACTGAGCATCTAGGATAACATTCAGCTTCATCTCAGTTTTTAGGTAATTTGTTTGCCAGTATTCAATCCTTGTAAGTCTTTCTATAGCATTGGCCTCCGATCACCACACAGATTCCCTTTCAAGTATATTTATTCTTTGTTTTAATACGTTTATTGTAAAAATACTGTTCAGAGGGGTTAGTTACATGAGCAAGGTAAAGAGCGTACATTTCCTATCAAGCATTGTTACCTCCTCCTTTGATTTTCCTATACCATCCCTAACCTCCCAGCTCCACAACTACACTATACACTCCCCCTACCCCGGCATAAATTGTAAAGTTTGTTTTTCAACAGTGTCTTGTGCATCTCATTGTTACAATGGGTCAACCTGTATCCTTATTTAAGCATTTTGTTTTTTTTTCCTCTTTCCCTCCCCAAATTAGAGAAGTGTATATACAAGATGCAGGGCACCAACATCAAACACAGTGGAAATGGGTTATACCATGTGGGGGGATGGGAATACAAAGAAGCAAAAATCACATGGAATATTATAAATATTTTAGAAACAATAGCAAGAAAGAAAAAACCACTTGCGTCCCTATCTTGGGGTTCATTTCGTTTATCATCATCTTATCTGGTCAAGTATTATATTTATACGTAATTTTTCCCATTCAGTCCTACCAGTGGCTCCTAGTTACTTTTCCATGGTGGCATTTCCAATTAACAAACCCTGCTGATAAATGAAAACACATATTGTGATCAACAGAATAAAACTAATTTGAGCTGCTGTTTCTCGTTTCTAGCTTTAAGCTCTTTGGGAAATTTTCAAGGGCCCTACATAGCATAGTTGTAAACATGAAGTTGAATGACCCACTAACTATGAAGTCTCTCCTTACTTAATTTAAGGTGTTTGAGAAGGGTAAGGTGTGGGTTGGCCAATTGAACCAAAGCACAGATTCCACTCCAGTTTGGCCAGTAACATCTCCAATACTGGTCTTCTGCAATACTACCAGACATTTCCCCTGGCTATGATTAGTACTTATTGCTCATCTCAAAGAGTTGGCCTTCACTACATACAGCTAAGTTTCTCAGAAATGTCAAATTTTCCCCAAGTATAGTTGACTTGGAAAGAATGGAACCAGTCAGTTTCAGGGTTTTTTGAGAGTCTTGCTTTTTAGAAGCAAGTTGTCTCAGATCACATTTTGCTGACCTATCATGAATTTCATGCCCATGGGGTCTGAGCTCCATGACAGCACAAATAGGACCTCTTGTGTGGCCTCCCTGCCACACAGTCATAGTAGTACTCAGTATGTGGACGGAATCACCACAGTATTTACCTTGCTTATCCAGTCTCAATTTCAATCTGGGTAGATTCAAAATTGAAAGTCATACACAGAGTGTCTGCTCCAAGACTGAAGTTGCTAGCATATTGTAGGATTAACTAGACGGTCCATTGAGACCATGGAACTAAGCATGGTCACATTAAGGGCATTAAGACTGTTTGGAGTTCCCCAAGCAGGATGTTTTCACAGGTCAATATCTGACAAACATTAGACACTTATCTGGGCATTATAAAACTGAATCATGTTTTTGACCAATTTGATCATTAACACCCTCCTTACTAGAAGGAAATCCCCTCCCCCACTAGAAGGGAAACTTGCATTCCTGCTATTTAGAAACCCTCAAAACTCCCTCCCTCTTGGCAGAAAACCCTCCCTCCTTCTTGGTAGAAAACCCGTTAGGTGTAGCTTGCCTTTTTTTTTTTCTTTTTTGGTCAGTGTTGGGACTGAACTCTGGGCCTGGGTGCTGTCTCTCAGCTCTTCAGCCCAAAGCTAATGCTCTAGCAATTGAGTCACAGCACTACTTCCAGTTTTCTGGCTTTCTGAGTGGTTTATTGGTGATAAGAGTCTCACAAACTTTACCTGCCAGGCCTAGCTTTGAACCACCATCCTCAGATCTTAGCCTCCAGAATAGCTAGGATTACAGGCGTGAGCCCCCGGTGCCTGCTTTTTTCTTTACTTTTCTTTTCTTCTCTTTTTTCTTTGTTTTGTTGGTTGTGAGGCCTGAAATATGGGCCTGTACACTGTCCCTCAGCTCTTCAGCTCAAGGATATTCTCTACCACTTGAGCCACAGCACCATTTCTGGCTTTTTCTGCTTATGTGGTGCTGAGGAATTGAACCCACAGCTCATGCATTCAAGGCAAGCACTCTACCACTGAGCCACCTTCTCAGCCCTTCATCTGAGTTTTTAGTTAGCTCACTGACAATGTTCAATCCTTCTAAGGCCTTTATGCAACTTTGGCCTCCAGTCACCACACAAACTCTTCCCTTTTCAGATAGTTTCTAGAACTAATTTGCCCATGCCATCCTACTAGAGCATTTCATTTATGGGTTTAAAAAAAACTTTTAGTATAATTAACAAACCTCTGTTCATCTTACTCTATTCTACATTTTATTTTTGCCAGGCCTGGGGCTCCCTGAGCTTCTTTTGCTCAAGACTAGCACTCTGCCAATTGAGCCACAGAGCCACTTCCAGCCTTTTCTATTTATGTTGTGCTGAGGAATAAAACCTAGGGCTTCATGCATGCTAGGCAAACCATTGACCACTAACCCATATTGTCAGCCCCCGAAATTTATTTTATTTATACTAATCATCAGAATAAAACTGATTCATAAGCTGCTATCTAGTTTCTGGCTTTGAACCTTTTGAAAATTTTTGGGGGGATCCTGAAAAGCACCTATGTTAATAGGAAATACAAATGACCCTCTAGGGAAGGGGTCTCTTCTAACTAGTATAAAATGTTTGAAAACGGACAGGTGGATGAAATGCTAGCATGAAAGGGATGTCCAATTGAACCAAAGCACAGGTTCTACTCTAGTTGGCCAGGAAGGTCTCCAACACTGGTCCTCCAAAATACCATTAGACATTCCCCCTTGCTATGTTTAATGCTTACTGCTCATCTCTTCACAGGTTCGGTCTTCCCTGCATCTTGATAAGTATCCCAGAAATGCCAATTGTTCCCCCTACCTCAGGAAGATAGGTTTTTTTTCTTAGATCCTTATTCTTGGGAACAGCAACAGCAGGGTCTTACAAGTTTCCCCAGGCTGTGTTTGGCATTCCATGCCTTGGGGGTCTGAGGTTCATCACAGTGGGAAGTGGACCACTTGTTTTTCTGGTCTCTGTGTCATACAAGCTTAACAGTAATGGCAGACAGAATATTTAATCCATTTCACCCAAGCATTAATTTTTGTTGGTCATAGGACTTGAACTCTGGGCCTGGGTGCTGTCCCTAAGCTCTTCAGCTCAAGGTGAAAGTCCTACTACCTGAGTCACAGTGCCACTTGCAGTTTACTGGTAGTTAATTGGAGATAAGAGTCTCAAGGACTTTTCTCCCTGGGCTGGCTTTGAACCCCAATCCTCAGATCCTGAGTAGCTAGGATTGCAGGTGCAAGCCACTGGCACCCAGCTTTGGACTTGAATTTTAAGTTTATCCAGAGAGTCTGCTTCTGAAACTGAGGTTCCAAAGCCATACATCCTTGGATCAGCTAGGAGATAAATCCAGGCTTCAGAGTCAAAGTGGGCAGCTGAAGGAGTTTAGTGAATAGGACTTTTTTGAGTTCCCCTTGCAACATATAAGATTTAAAACACACACATGCAAGCACATATGCATAGCAAATTTTTGTTTGGACTAGTGCACATTATGGAGCTCCATAATGAAAATTATCCATTATTTATGAGTGTTCTCAGACCTTTGTCAATATTCTCCCAGTGGATTCTCAGAAGCAGGTCCTTGGATCATTTTTCTTGGGTTCCTTAGGCCTAGAATTCTTATTCCCCCTTTAAGCAGGCCTCTTGTGATTTGTTTTTGGTGCACTCAATCCTCCCTATTGTAAGTTTCTTGTGCACCTCTCTCATTTTCAACTCTCCCCTTACTGGAGATTTCTCGAATATGGCTTCCTCCAGCTCCCACATTTTTTTTTGAGAAGTCAACAATACATTTTATTCCACAGGAAGAAAAGTGGTGACTGATTTGAGAAGCAGGTTTACAGAGTCGGAACACACTGGTGATCATCATAGTGTTATAGAGTGAAGAACTAGGTAGTTTATTTTCAGTTCATCAAGCAGCGACTATGGATTTTTGAGGCACAGATAGATGACATTTGAAAACAAGGTGGCCCAGGATCCAGCTCCCACATTTTTATCCTTGGGCCAGAGAATGAAAATGCACCTCAAGACTCAAGTTCTCTTTGTGCCTAAGACACATTCAGCCCATGATAATCCCCAACCAACAAGGTAATATGCTCTAGTTCAATTTTTCCTCTCACGGCCAATGCATGAGGTTATTTTTTATTGGGGTGCTTCCTTGGGCCCTTTCCTGACATTGCTGATACACTTTCCATCATTAACCACAACGGATGGTGTTTAACCCAACCTTGAGCTACCTCAACAAGGCAGGATGTGTCTCTTCTGAGGGTCTCCCCACATCCCCCTTGTGTAACAAGGATCCTGGACTAGTCCCCAAATTGTTGGGAATACTCCCCTGTGTAACCCAATATCCCAAGAAAGACCACCAAGTTGAAAAGTACTTAGCATGACAAAGTTTAGTTCTGTTAAAGGGCTTGTTACTGACAGGAAGCCAATTAAACAACTACTCTGAGTAGGAAGATTGCCCAGGTTTTACCCATAATGAGTTACTACTTCTGGTATTGATCAGAAGTCGTGTTAACAATCTTACACAATTGGCTCTTTTGAAGCTCAGCTGGCTTCAAAAAGGGGGTTTAAGAGTTTCAGAGCAATCCACTAAACCAGGCCAGAAATTGTTAGAAAATTCTTACTCAGCTGGTACTCTATGAATTAAACTATGACTCAAGTCCCTAGAACGATTTTAGTAACAGGATATACTTTAGTTAAAATAGTTTTTTGTAAGATGATGCTATGCTTAGTCAGTGCTTTCCCTCAAGCAATCACTTTCAGCGAAAAAGATTCTAATTCCTACTCAGTCCATTCCCAGACAGAATTTACTATCAGCAGCTCCCTCTTTGGAATGGAGGCTTATGAGCTTCCAGGTGAAAACACCTTATTCACATATTGTCTTGGCTCCCTTAGGCAAACACTTCAGGAAGTGGTTATGAAACCAACAGCTGTGTGTGGCTGATCCTTTATAAAAAACAAACAAACAAACCTGTCTTGTACTTCTGCTCCTAGCACAAATAGAAAGAAGAAAGCCTCTCTGAGCACAGAGCACAGATTGGGCTGCAGCATATTCAGCACCATAGATGAATCAGTCAGATCCCAGCTGCTTGGCTGACCACAGGGCACACTTCTGATGCCACATTTCTGAGGCAAAGCAGTTCTAAGCTGCCAAGACACTATGGTAGGAAGAGGCCTGATGGAGAATTCTTGGTGGGAAGGAGAAGGTGAAACTTTGGATTTAGGTTTTAGAAAATGCAAGCCATTTTCTGAATTGCTTGAGGCAGCGAGCAGAACATGTTGTCTAGCCCTCTAGATGCAGAGTATGAGAACACTTCCCACATCTTACACTCAATCGCTCCTGCCTGACAGTCTTCAATTCCCTCTTACAGGAGTTAAGCAGTTTTTAAGAAAGCAAAAGTTAGCGAACCTGATCTAGGTGGTGAAGAAATCATATCCTTTGGCTTTAGAATAGATCAGTTTCTATCTCAGAACAAGAGGAAGGAAAGAAACCACATTCTACAGAATTTAACACCTTAAAGATGCTAGTTTGCTGCATTAAATTTTCATTGTTAGAGTCTTACAAGAAAAAAAAAGACAAGCTGAGAATTTCTTGAGCCTTTGCTAGCCTAGTACTGGGTTCTTGTTGTGGTTGTTGTTTTTTTCCTAATACTTTAGGAAGAACTGAGAAAATGCAGACATTAGCCTGAAACCTAATTAATCTGAAACCACAGCACCTAAGTTACCGAATTCTAAATTTAGTCTCAAAGCTGAAGGCCAAGGCTTCCCTGCCCCCAGCATCTTCAGAATAGCAGTATTGTCTCTGTCTCAAGTTTGTTTTCTTTAAAGAATTCGAGAGCAGAAAAGTTTTTAAAGCAGTTTTTCTTCAAAGCGAAAACAGAGCAGTGAAACAGATTCCTCAGCGAAAAGAGGAACCAAGAGCTGGTCAGAAGGGGCCCACATCCCTCAGGTATATGTAGAGCCCTTTGTCTCTGCCCCTTAGGGCATGTTCCTAGATTGATTGGTCAGTGGGTGGGCTTGTGCTACATGGCGTCTCGTAATTGGTTTCCCAATCTCAGAGTTTGATTATGGAATTTTCCTTACTGGATACTCCATCTCAGAGCACAAGCACGGAAAACACTTTTGCTTGGATGGAGGGTAGAGGGACACTTTCCAGACAATAGTCAGAAAAAGCACATGTGTTAGCACCTAAAGCTTGATGGGAACAAGGTGTGTATTTTTTTCTGCATCATTCATCCCCACCATGTTGGAACCAGTTCCAACCATCACCTTTTATCCACAACTACCCAGCTGAAGTGGTTTAACTCCCTCTGCATGGCACATCTCCACTTGTTACTCACAGGACACTGTACATTGTGGTGTCCCATGAAACACTGTTGACAGAGAGATTGGATATCTAAATTGCTGTTTTGAAGCAGCAAAGCCCTCTGACTTAAACTTGCACACTTACCTTGAATGCAAATTGATTTCTACTTACAGAGGCAAATTCAGTTCTGCTTTGAGCCAACAATTCTGCTTTGAGCCAAGATACCTTTAGCAAATCTAGGGCAGAGAAATAACTGGACTGTATTTCTAAAGTCAGTTGAAGTAGGAGCCACCATTTCCTGGGTGCTTGTATTATCTTCATAGTCCTGTATTTTGTTGTGGGAAGTAATTTCTCCTGAAGGTACATTCTGAGCTGCATTTAGCCTGAAGATCATATTTGTGCATCTGAAAGCATACTTAGGAATCTAACTGCAGATGAAGCAAGTTCTTAGTAGCAGAACAATATGTTCAATATATAACTGGTAATGACGTTTTGATGAACAAATGAAAGAAAACTGATAGAAGCAGTGATATCGATCAAGCTGCATTGTATTTATTAACTGACTTGTTGAATGATGACCCTTTGTAAAACTACTTAAAAGACTATATATATATATATATATATATATATATATATATAATAAAAAGCAATACTATGTATTTTCTGTGAGTGCATATCAATCCACAGTGTAAGTATCTTAAGGACAGGAGAACTCAATGATCATAACAATGTAACTAGTAATGGTTTAGTCTCTTATCTGTTGAAAGCCCAGAGGAAGACAGTACAGGCATGAGGATTCCAAGAAGATGGAGGCATACCCCAGCATTAGGATTTAGCCCTCACTGTCTTGGCCCAAGGTGACTCCTAAAATGTCAGTAATCACTTCCAAGATCCAGGAAGTGAGGTGAAAGAACAAAAAGAAGGAAATAAAGAAATACAGAACATGTGTGTACTGTCCTTTAAGACAATATCCTAGATGCTATCAGGTAACATTTTTATCTGTATTATTGAGAAATGTTATCATTATTTTACTTAACTTGGACTTCAGTTAAATCGAAAGGTGTCTCTATTGATTCAGAAAGGAAGGGTGGACATTATGGTAGGCACTTGAGATATTTTGCTATGTATATCATATACCTCATGTATAATGTTTTACTATTTTTTTATGGGGAACAGATGATACATTTTATGTTCAACTAGAAACTACTTTGAAGCATAAGAAAAAGAGGAAACATATCTCATATGCTACATATGCTATTATGTGTATGATAACATCCAAATTACAGCAAACTGACAATGTATTTTGTACAAAAGGGATGATTTCCCTGAGCGTACTATCATTACATTAAAAACAGTCTCAGTGCACTCAACGGAGGGAAGCCAGAAGGAGGAACATAATGAGTGGGAAATGGAACAACATACAAAAAAGGGGCCTATCAGCTGCACTGGTTGTAAAAGGAAAAGAACTAAGCAACACAAAGACAGTGATGGGAAAGGAGGAATAAGAGGGAATAGCAAAAGGCAAGAAATGTAAACATCACCTGATATGGAAGAAATAATTTGTATTGTCAAAGCTCACAGAATTCACAAACGTTATACACCATGATAATGATAATTTTTCTTGGGAAGGTTCAAATGTGTTTCTGACTTTAAGTATCAGGATTCCACAATACTGTGAAATATGTGAAAATTATGTAATCACATCTCTCAATTTTTATTTATTTATTTATTTATTTTTTGGTCTGGTAGTGGGGCCTGAACTCTGGGCCTGGGCGCTATCCCTCAGCTCTTCAGCTCAAGACTAGCACTCTACCACTTGAGCCACAGCGCCACTTCCGGTATTTTTCTTTTTGCTTATGTGGTACTGAGGAATCGAACCCAGGGCCTCAGGCATGCAAGGCAAGCACTCTACCACTGAGCCACCTTCCCAGCCCTCTCAATTTTTTAAAAAAGTGAGAGAAGGGTTGGGTTAGGAGGGATGGGTGATAATGTTGTCAGACACCTCGTATTCATATATTGTTTTGTAGAATGGGAACTTGTTTGTACAACTACTTAAAGATAATAATATAAAAGCATGTTTAAAAAGCAGCCTCACACACTTAAGTGAGATATAGTTTTGAACCCAGGGTTATTGCACACTGGCAATTTAAGTTGTTTTCCCAGCCTGTGGTGGTTGTTTTCTTCTTTTTTTCAATAATTGCGGTCAAATGAATGTAACTTAAAATTTGTTATCTTTTTAAAACTCTGTATTAGCATTACCTAGTTAAATAAATGGATTTTATTTTGATATATCCACATAGGCATACAATGTATCTTGATTATACTTACCCCTTCATCATTCTCCTTTTCCTCTCCCAGGTTTTATTATCTTAATCATTTTAAGAATAGAGCATAGTAGTAGTATGTACATTTACAATATTCTACAAGCTCAATGTCCACACTCGTTTCATCTTCCAAGATTCAAATTCTATATTCATTAAAACAATTTTCCACTCTCCTCTGCTTCAAGATATGCATCAAGTACAATTTTGCTTCCTATCTCTATCAATTTGACTGTTCTATGTAACTGACATAAGTAGAATCATGTAATATTTGATCTTTTGTGACTGGATTATTTCACTTAGCAAATTGTCCCAAAGATTCATCCATAATATAGCATCTGTCACAACATAATTTTTTTAAAAGTTGAAATAATATACAACTATGTAAAAACCACATTTGCTTTAGCTTATTCATTTGTTGATGGCCACTTGGATTGCCTCCATGTTTTGAGTATTGTACAAAATGAATATGAATGTACAAAGATCCCTTCCAGACCTTGCTTTTAGATCTTTAGAGTATATGCCCAGAAATGTAGTCATTGGATCATATGATAATTTTCTTTTCCTTCTTTATTTTTTGTCATGGGGCTTGAACTCGGGGACAGGTTACAATCCCTGAACTTTTCCTCAAGGCTAGTGTTCTATCACTTTAAGCCACAGGTCAACTTGCAGTTTTCTGCCCGGGCTGGCTTTGAACCTCAACCCTTGCATTTCAGCCTCCTGTCCTGAGTGGTTAGCATTACAAGTATGAATATTCCTGTTTTTAATTGTTTGAAAAGATGCCATACTGTTTCCCATAGAAAGGTTCCAATTTCACCACACTTTTGTCAATATTGTTACTTTATTTTTAGTAGTTATCCCACCTAATTCATATGAAGTGGTAATTTCCTTCATTATTTTGACTTACACTTTCTGGGGATTAGTGATATTAAACACCTTTTTTGTGGGCTTGTTAACACTTTGTCTTCTCTGGAGAAACATCTCAGTTCTTTGCACATTGTAAAATTGGTTTATGTATTGTTGTTGGGATGATGTTCTGTATATATTCTTGATGTGAACCACTTATCAAATATATGCTTGCAATGACTTTATCCCATTCTGTGCTGCTTTTTTGGACACTGTTGATTGCATCCTTTGGTGCATCCTGATTTGTGTTTTCCCACAATGAATGACCATTCTCTGATGTCAGTTTCCAGTATGTCTACTGGTCCTGTAACTATGAACCATCATATTGATTTGCACTCCTGTTATGGTAACAGTGAACTAAAGCTACATAATTATGCTCTGGTAGCCTATCTACTTCCACTTTTGGATCTCTCTCCCTCAACTTTTAGTAAAGGTCTTTTGGTCATATTCACAACTTCTTAGGTCCTTAAAAACCTATAGAAAGTTACAACCCTTAAATTTAGTTAGTTCTAATGGAAGTACATGATTTTCAATTTCTTTTTTCCCCTTTTTGTACGTTTTTGATTGTAAGAATACTTTACAAAAGGCTTACAGTTACATGAGCAAGGAAATGAGTACATTTGGTATCGAGCATTGTTGCCTCCTCCGGGTAAATAAGATGAAAATTAAGAGCTTTGTAATATAGAAGCACACTAAAACTCTAGGAATACATTTTTCTTCATATGAGTATTTAGAAATGTGTGAAGCTTGAGATTTAACCTACTTGCAAGTTAATAATGAATTTGTCACATTTTCATGGATGCTAGGCAATTTATAATGCTCTTCGGTCAGAGACAAAAAGGACTTAATTTTTATAGCAATAGTGAAAGCCAGTGAGATATGTGTGTGTGTATGTGTGTGTGTATTTGTATATTTGAAGTGAATCTCTCAGCCCTCAGTGCCACTGAGTGAAGTAGTGATAGACATGTGAAACCTATACAAACAATGGGTTCTGACTTTGAGCAACTGCCATCTATATAATGAGAAATAGGCATGCTTGAACTTTACTCTGGAGGATGACAATAGCTTAGAAATAGCTTGCAAAAATATTCTTGCAAATATACTATAGAATATAGAGCAGCTAATGTTCACTTGAAGATAGGCAAATACTTGAGACTGCCGAAGAATTGTTCTTTTTCTTTTGTTTCTTGAAGGGTCCTAGCTACCAAGACCAATACATATTTCTCCTAATAAATACATAGATCTCCTTAAAAGTGAGGCATGACAATTTGTTGAGAATACTTATTCTTTTTCCAGCCCTAAGCCTTAAGATGAAGTAGAGACTTCAATCCTATCTAGAGTACAATTCAACAAATGACATAGATGGAGTTCATATTTTACACATTTAGAAGCTTTTCTCTTAGAGCCATTTCTTAATGCAGGTGTGGAAGAAATTAAGGAAAAAATAGGTCCACAAATATTTTTATGAAGATAGCCTATGTATTTTTAACAGTAATAAAGGATTATATTTCTGTTTTTTAGTGTGTGAATATTTACAGAGTATGGTACAAAGAACCAAAGTTTATTCCAGGGCCTATCATGGAATAGAATGTAGCAAATTTTCTATATATTGTTTGTATATTTAAAGAATTCACCTGTCTGACTTCTCCCCCGTTTTGATAAACAGAGCACCTGTTTGACATATGGAAATACAAACATTATTTTTCTACCTACAGGATTCTACACACTTTGCTGTCTACTAAACACAGAAAAGATTCATGCACAACCCTCATCTTCAAGGAGCAATTCTCAGTATCCCAAGTAGCTTGTGTTTATCTCCCACTCCTTTCCTCCAAGCTGTCAATCTAGGTGAGTGATGACTGAATTCTATAAGACAGAAAAGCTCAGATAATTCACAGGCATGCAGGCATGGAACCTTCTTCATTTGGATTATATTTTATCACGTCGTTGTGAGAACTTCAGCTTCCTTATTTGGTAACTGAGCTGTCCAGTTAACAGTGAATAGATGCATCTCATTATTTAAAATTTCATTTAACTGAAATTGGAAGAATTAATTCACATTTGAGGTTCAGTAGCCACATATAGCCAGTGGCTAGTCTATTAGACAATGCATATATGGAATATATCCATTATCACAGATGTTTCTGTTAGAACTGTTTTAGAATGTGTTTCTGCTTAAGGGATGGTCCATGTTCATAAACATAGTTGGTACTCAGACTGAAGATCAGACCAGAAAGGCTAGACACCCATGAAGTTAAGATATAGACATAAATTGCTCTACATAGGCACATTTATTTGTGAGGAAGAAAAGGATCAAACAGTCAACATCAGCAGAACCAACCCTCTCAACTCTAGGAATGAATATGTGAAAATTTTAGCAATTCTTTGCAGCTTTGCTTCTGTGATTGAAATTGGCTGTGCTGTTCTCAATGGTGATTTTGTTGGAAAATATAAATGTGTAATTATCACATTAGCTCACAGAAGAATTAGGGTTTGTGCTTTGTAAATGTCATTTGGTATTTACATGTGACATTTCAAATTCTCCTGGTATCAATACACCACAAATATCTTTCTGAGTTGTTTCTTTTGTTAATTTTGATTGTTCTTACAGCAGGCATTTAAAAAATTAGTGGAAAACTTAGGACTTTCTTGTGTTTTACAATCCCATTAGTACTCAGTAAGCTTAATAAAGAATGAGAATCCAAGAACTATGTGAAGAAATTGTATCTCCAATCACCTGTTCCCTTTCATTAATTACTGGAGCAAAGAAAACTGGCTCCTCAGAATCTCACCTTCAGAATTCAAGAATGAGGTGGGAAGAAAACAAGGAAAGAGACATAGTAATTTGCACTGAAGTTGCTGTGCTGTCACAATGAACACCTGTTCTCATGCAATCCTTTTGAATCCTACAGTTAGCTTTTTTGTGGTTTTTTTTTTTTTTTTTTTTTTTTTGGTCGGTCATGGGGCTTGAACTCCGGGCCTGGGCGCTGTCCCTCAGCTCTTCAGCTCAAGGCGAGCGCTCTACCACTTGAGCTACAGCGCCACTTCTGGTTTTCTGGTGGTTTATTGGAGATAGGAGTCTCACGGTCTCTCCTGCCCGGGCTGGCTTTGAACCGCGATCCTCAGATCTCAGCCTCCTGAGTAGCTAGGATTACAGGCGTGAGCCACCAGCGCCCGGCTTTTTTGTGGTTTTTATTAGTATGACAAAGATGACTAACTTTCCCAGATTTAGAGTTGGAAATGTGTGGGACACATTCCTTTATCTATGGAATCTTCCTTAAAATTGCATCACATTTACTTTGGCTTTCGGTGCCTTTTCCATCCTTGTCGCAAGTATGTATTTCTACAAATGGAGATGTTGGTTCATCATTTGCCTTTAAATGATTAAATTATGTGGATTTGGGAGATTGTGTGATTTGCTGTAGAAGCAAGGTACTATGGGTAGGACCCTTTGGTCCATGTTGACATTCCTTTGTGGAATTCTTATTGGGGTCCTTACTCATGGACTCATGTACTTCTCTCCAAATTCCAGTACACTCCAGTAGAGTGTGGCCATGCATTAGAAATTTAAATAATGCCTATAATTCTTTTTAAAATATACTTTTAAATATAACATAAATAAACGCTTTTGTTTTGTTTTTTATTTTTTTAATATTATTGTCAAGGTGATGTACAGAGGGGTTACAGTTACATAAGTAAGGTTGTGATAACATTTCCTAACTTGTTTCCCCTCCCTCATTTTTCTTCCTCTTTCCCTCGCTCTCTCAATCACCCCCCCCCAAGTGTACAGATCATTTCCAATATATTGTCACTTTTGATTTCCTTTAAGTAAATGTTTGTGCTGTCCCCATTCTGGAGCTCCACAAGGTGAACACTGGAACACCACAGTTAGACCCTTCTGCCACGCATATATGCATATACATATTTTCCTTCACTTTGGGGTCATATGTTTGTTTAATTATTCATTTGTTTATTGCCAAAACTGGAGCTTGAATTCGGGGCCTACACATTGTTCTCTGCTTTTCTTTTTCCTCAACGCTAGCCACATCTCCATTTCTGGCATTTTGGTGGTTAAATAGATTTTCCTCCAGGGGCTGACTTTGAACCATGATCTTCAAATCTCACCCTTGTGAGTAGGTAGGATTACAGGTGTGAGCCTACTTTATTTAATTTGACTTTTCATCTCATTATATCATGTATATATTTTCTATCCAATAACATCCTTAGAAATTGCATAAGAACATCACTTATAATGATTACATGGGAGTCCAGTGCTTATATATTCCATAATTAATTGAACTGTCTCAATCACTGAAACTCTTTGTTGTCTCCATAATATTAAATGCATCATCAAATCATCCATCTTAATTTGGCTCATCTAAAATAGTAAGTTATTCCTCCCTGTGAAGTTAATCTTTTTCCCAGCATGAAGTTCCAGTTTTGTAACTTTTACACGCCTTACCCACTATAATGCCTTTGTCCAAAATCCCTCTTGCTATCATCATTTTTGTAAAACCCTTTTCCATGGCATTCCATTAATAGGAAGGCATATTTAACTAATACCAACTTAATGTCTTCATTTTCATGGGTATTGCATTTTAGCCTGGATCAGAATTTGATTCTAACAAGATTTTATTTTAATGGAAGAATCAGAACACCAATTGGAAGGCTGAGAGTACCCTTATGAACAATTTTTATCATTCATTGCTTGCTTTTGTTTTGGAATTTGAAGGCTAAAGATTGCCAGCTCATATATCCTCTGTTGTCACTGTATTTCATTCCGGTTCCCTGCATCTTGTATATACATTTTTTTTTTCTAATTTGGGGAGGGGAAGGGAAATAACAAAATGCTGAAGCAAGGATACAGGTTGACCAATTGTAACAATGAGATGTACAATACACTATGTTGAAAACGAACTTCACAATTTCATGATAGGGGGAAGGAGGAGTTGGGGAATAAGGAGGGAAGGGAATGTAGGGGGAAAACAAAGAGTGGGGTAACAATGCTTAAGAGGAAATGTACTCATTACCTTACTCATGTAACTGTAACCCCTCTATACAGTATCTTTACAATAAAATTTTTTTTTAAAAAAGATTACCAGCTCATACTCCCATGGTTAAATTGCTGTACACCTTAAATGATTTATATGGCTCAAAATGGGAAACCAAAAAGAAAGCAACTTTCAATATAGATTGTCTATTGTTGTAACACTGAGATGCCAAATGCAGTGCCAAGTGCACAGGAATCCAGAGTATAGTCATTAACCTCTAGAATTCTGAGTTGTTTTCTTTGGCTGGAAATCTCTTAATTGTAGTATACACAATATGCAGAAATGTCCTGAAAAAAATATTCTTGGAAAAAAACAGTTCTATACAATCAGGAAAATTTGTACCAAGTCAAAAAAAGGAAAATAAGACAAGAAAAATTCTATTCTATTCAGACTATTGGGTCTACCAATAGTCTGAAGAAGAGAAACAATTATTTAAGTGCGTTGTTATTCTAAATGTAATAATATAATGATATGCATTTAAATCGAACCTGATGATGAGCCATGAACTCTGCCTGGAGAGTTCAACAAAATCCTTCTTGCACAGTGTCTTGATACATAGGAAGGAGAAAATAAGTATTCTGTAAAATGATGAAAAGCTTATGAAGTGCAATAATCTCCAAATATTATGCTCAGGAAATGTAAAGTATCAGGAACAATGTAGCAGTGAATTGGAGAGTGAAATTGGAGCGATTGAAATGGTCATATAGCTTGGAGTTAAGGCACTTTCTTAATATGCACAGGGTCCTGGGTTCAATCCCCACCACTAAAAAGGAAGGAAGGAGAGAGACCAAGAAAGATTTGCGAGGTGGGCCTAACACCATCATAGAAAATTTATTCTCTAGCCCAGGATTTCATACTGTTAATTACACATTTTTACTGCATGGGAGATTATAAAAGTACAGTTGCCCAAGTCTCAGCCATTTTTATTTGAGTGGGTACAGATGTATCAACTTCAGCTGATATGACTTGGGGGCACCAGTAAAGCACCCAGGATAGAGATATCATGGTAGAACATATGTCTAGAACTTGAAAAAAGTTCTGTGAGACTTTTATTTCTGTAGAAAAATAAATGCCCATAGTATGTTAGCCTAAGTATGGATATAGAGTAGTCTGAGTTTAAATGTACCAATATACCAGTTTTTGCAACCTGGGGTAAATTACCTACCTCTCTTTAAGCCTCTGTTTCTTATTTTGGATATGGGAGCCAATGAGACTACAGTGCGAGTGTTCATAAAGTGTTTTCAGGCTATGCATTTTTAAAATTTGTTATAACTACTGTTAGTTGACTTGTTTATATAGTGTAAATTTGCACCAGGTGCTGATGAGCAAAGCAGAAGATAATGAGCAAAGCAGAAGATACTTGATGTCATTCTTTACACTCCAAAATTTGTGAAGTCAGAGTTGGACAACAGGGCAGTTTTTAAATTTTTCTGTATGGAGTCTTAGCATTTTTCAATATCAGAGGGCCTCTGGAAAGATGGAAAAAGAAAATAGAGAAACCAGGGCTGGGAAGGTGGCTCAGTGGTAGAGTGCTTGCCTTGCATGCATGAGGCCCTTAGTTTGATTCCTCAGCACCACAAAGCAGAAAAAGCCAGACGTAGAGCTGAGGCTCAATTGGAAGAGCTCTAGCCTTGAGCTGAAGAGCTGAGGGACAGCTCCCAGGCCCAGAGTTTAGGCCCCATGAACGACAAAAAAAAAAAAAAAAAAAAAAGAAGAAAAAAACCACAACTGTTCTTTTCAGCTGGCTTAATGTTAGTCCTCTTGACGTATGACGACAAATTACCAGACACTGAATTGGTTATAAACAACAGATTTATTTCTACATTCTGGAGCCTGGAGGCCCAAGATTGCAATGCCAGCATAGTCAGGATTTTTGTTTTTCAGATTGATGCACTGTATTAAAGATCAGGATTGAAATCTATTCAGTTTTGTTTATTTAAATACCATTAATGAAGGCTTGCCTCCACGACTTAATTACCATCCACATATCCACATACACACACAAAGGACAACTTCTGTAACATTATATTTGAGATAGAATTTCAATATGTGAAATTGGATGAAGATTGTAAATAAATGTATTTTAATTGTACATTCTTTTTCTTTTCCCATAAGATTGTGGATCTAAGAACAGTAAGATCCAGACACTGAATTGATCTCAGAGCTGACCTCTGAGCCATTCTATGATTCTGGAGTATTATATTTATCTGGCTTAATCAATTCTCTGTGTTCACTACAAGATTATTTGGAGAATATATAAGATAATTACACCGCGAAGTTATTTAGAGAATTAATTCATATTGTTTACTTTTAATTTTTTGAGGTAAGTACTTGGATTCAAATTCAGAGCCTTGCATTTGCCAGGCAGGCACCTGACCACTGAATCATGCCACATCCAGCAATTTTTGCTTTGATTGATTGGTTGTTTGTTTGTTTTTTGGGTCCAGTTGTGGGGCCTGAACTCTGGGCCTGGGCGCTGTTCCTCAGCTCTTCACCTCAAGGCTAGCGCTCTACCACTTGAACCACAGTGCCACTTCTGGCTTTTTTCTTTTTGCTTATGTAGTGCTGAGGAATCAAACCCAGTGCCTCAGGCATGCAAGGCAAGCGCTCTACAACTGAGCCAACTTCCTACCCCCTGCTTTGATTGTTTTTGAGATAGAATCTTGTATTTGTTTATTCCTAGGATACCTGGATAGTGAACTTCCTAGTTTTATGTTCAACATAGGTAGGATGACAGCCATACATTGGCACACCCAGCTTTTATTGATTGAGATGGAGGTCTCTTGTATGTTTTCCAGCTTGAACTTGAGCTGCAACTATCGACATTTCCATTTTCAGAGTAGCTACGATTATATATGTTTATGAAAATTCTGAAAGTATGAGAAAATCCTCTAGAGTTACTAACCATACCCAGATTCTAGGTGATACACTAATGTTTATTCTGTCAAAAAATGTGTTTTGTGACAATTTTTTAAAATTTTTTATTGGCAAAATACCATACAGAGGGGTTACAATTACATGGGCAAGGTAATGAGTACATTTCTTATCAAGCATTGTTGCCTCCTCCATTGTTTTCCCTTTCCATCCCTTCCCATCTCCTCCCCTACCCCCCCAACTCCCCATCCCCAGTGAAAGTTGTAAAGTTCGTTATTCGACATAATGACTTGTATAGCTCATCATTGCAATGGGTCCAATGTATCCCTATTTAAAGGTTTGTTTTTGCCCTTTCCCTCCACAAATTATACCAACATCAAATATAATGAAAGCAGGGGTTATACCGTGGGGGAGGGACATACAAAGCAACAAAGAAATCATCTTATAAATATGTTAGAAACAATTTCAAGAAAAAAAAACATTTGAATACTTATCTTGTGGATCATTTCACCTAATATGAACTTATCTTACCTTTTCTGCTTGACTCAGACATATACTAGTTATTGCAAATAAGGGAAACCATGGGACTTATGTTTCTTTGGGCCTGGCTTACTTCACTTAATTTTTTCCAAGTCTTTCCATTCCCTAACAAATAGGGCAATGTCATTCTTTCTGATGGAGGCATAGAATTCCATTGTGTATATATACCACATTTTCTTGATCCATTCATCTAATGGGCATCTGGGTTGGTTTCATATGTTACCTATGGTAAATAATGTTGCAATAAGCATAGTTGTGCTGGTAGCTTTAGTGTGGTCTTGTTTGTGATCATTTGAGTAAATGCACAAAAAATGGGATTGCTGGGTTATAGGGGAGCTTTACGTGGAGTCTTTTGAGGAAACTCCATACTACTTTCCAAAGTGGTTGAACAACTTTACACAACCACCAACAATGCGGTAAGGTTCCATTCTGTCCCCATCTCCTCCAGCATCTGTTATTAGAGTTCTTGACTCGAGCCATTCTAACTGGGCTGAGGTGGTATTTCAATGTTGTGCTGATTTGCATTTCTTTTATGGCTAGAGAAGTTGAGCATTTCTTCATATGTCTATTGGCCATCCTTCTTTCCTCTTCAGAGAAGTTTCTCTTTAAGTCTTTAGCCCACTTACTTATTGGGCAGTTGTTTCTTTGAGGATTTGTTGTCGGGGGATTTAATTTTTTGAGTTCCAGGTATATTTTAGATATGAGACCCTTGTCCATTGTATGGCTAATGAAGATCTTCTCCCAATCTGTGGGCTTTCTATTGATCTTGCTAGCTATGTCCTTTGCCTTGCAGAAGCCCTGCAATTTCACGCAATCCCATTTGTCCAACCTTTCTTTGATTTGTTATGTTTCTGGGTCTTTATTAATAAAATTTCAGCCTGTGCTAAGTATACCTAGGGTTTCTCCTATTGCATCCTGTAATGTTTACAGAGTGTCTGCTTTGACTCCAAGGTCTTTGATCCATTTGGAGTTGATTCTTGTGTAGGGTGATATATAAGGATCTAGCTTTGTTTTTTTTTTTACAAGGTATTAACCAATTTTGCCAGCACCATTTACTTAAAAGGCTGTCTTTCTTCCATTCTAATTTTTTAGCTTCCTTATCGAAGATTAGATTGCTATATATCTGTAGGTTCAATTCTATTCCATTGGTCCTGAGGTGTGTTCTTGTGCCAGTACTGTTTTGAATATTATGGCATTGTAGTAGAGTTTGAAATTTGGTATTGATATTCCTCCAGCACTGTTCTTTCTGTTAAGGATCTTTTTTGCTATTCAGGGTTTTTTATTGTTCCATATGAATTTTTGGATTGTCTCTTCTATTCCTTGAAGAATGAGTTTGGGATATTGATAGGTATTGCATTGAATTTGTAGATAGCCTTGAGAAGCATTGCCATTTTCATGATGTTGCTCCTTCCAATCCAGGAGCATGGAAGTTTTTACCACTTTCTAAGTTCTGTTTTGATTTCCTTTTTCAGGGTTTTAAAGTTTTCATCATAGAGGTCCTTCATTTCTTTGGTTAAGTTAATTCCTAGGTATTTTTGTGGAGCTATTACAAATGGAGTTGCTTTCCTGATTTCAGCCACCCTTTTCTCATTGTTGACATACAGAAAAGCCATTGGTCTTTGAAGGTTAAATTTATACCCTACTACTTTGCCCAAGTTTTGCATAAGCTTGAATAATTTGGGAGTGGAGTCCGTGGGATTCTTTAAATACAAGATCATATCATCTGCAAAGAGGGAGAGTTTTACTTCATCTTTCCTTATTTGTATCCATTTTATGTTTGCATCTTGTCTTATTGCTGTAGCTAGGCATTCTAATACTGGATTGAAGAAAAGTGGCGAGAATGGACAGCCTTGTCTTGTTCCTGATTTAAGAGGAAATGACTAGTTTTTCACCATTAAGTATAATGCTGGCTGTAAGTTTGTCATATACAGTCTTTATTTTATTGAGAAATGTTCCCTGGATTCCTAATTTTTCCAGAGCCTTCATCATCAATGGGTGTTGAATCTTGTCAAATGCCTTTTCTGCATCTATTGAGATAACCATGTGGTTCTTATCCTTGCTCCTGTTAATGTGATGAATTATATTAATTGATTTGCGTATATTGACCCAGCTTTGCATCCCTGAAATGAATCCTGTTTGATGTGGTGTATGATTTTTTGGATGAATTGTTGAAGTCAATTGGCCAAAATTTTGTTGAGAAGTTTTGCATCAATGTTCATCAAAGAAACGGGTCTATCGTTCTCTTTCTTTGATGAGTCCCTGCCTGATTTTAGGATGAGGGTTATGATGTCTTCATAGAATGAGTTCAGTAGTGAACTTTCTCTTTGAGTTTCATTGAAGGGCTATTGGTGTGAGCTCTGCTTTGAAGGCCTTGTAGAATTCTGCTGTAAATCTGTGTGGTCTTGGGCTTTTCTTAGATGGGACTTCTCTTATTGCTGTTTCTATCTCAATGCTTGATATGGGCCTGTTAAAATGGTTTAACTCATCTTGGTTTAGTTTCAGCATGTTGATATTTGCTAGGAAAAGGTCCATTTCTGCCAAGTTCTCAAACTTATTAGCATAGTTTTGAGAAGTATTCCCTTATAATGTTCTGAATCTTGGTTGTTTCTCTGGTGGTTTCCATTCTCATCTCTGAGTTTATTTATTTGGGTGTGTTCTCATCTTTTTCTGATAAGATTTGCGAAGGGTCTGTCAATTTTGTTAATTTTTTCAAAGAACCAACTCATTGTTTTATTGAATCTTTCTATGTTTTATTTGGATTCTAATTCATTTAATTCTGATTTAAATTTAATTATTTCTTTCCATCAACTGGATTGGGGTTTATATTGCTGCTCTTTTTCAAGGAGTTTCAGATGTCTCATTAAATTGTTGGTTTCAGATCTCTCCAACTTGCTTCTGAGTACTGCCTTTTCTGTGTCCCAGGGGAGCTAGTAATTTGTGTGTTCCTTTTTGTTGAATATCATGAACATTTGAATTTCCTTTCTAATCTCTTACATGACTTACTGGTGATTCAACAGTGTGTTGTTCAGCATCCAAGTGTTACAGGACTTTCTTTGGTAGCTTTTGGTGTTGAATTCTAATTTTATTTCCTTGTGGTCTGAGAAAATGCAAGGTATAACTTCAATATTCCTGAATTTGGAGGTTTGCTTTGTGACCTAAAATGTTTCTATTTTGCAAAATGTTCTTTGTGCTGCTGAGAAAAACGTGTATTCTGATGCTGCTGGGTGAAATATTCGGTAGATGTCTGTTAAATCTAGTTGATCCTTTCAGTTGTTTAGATCTGCAGTTTCTTTATTGAGTTTTTGCCGAGTTGATCTATCTAGTGGGGATAGTTGTGTGTTAAAGTCCCCAACAATAATGTCTTTGGATCTATGTGGGATTTGAGGGAAAGCAGTGTTTCTTGGAGAAATTTGGGTGCTCTGTTGTTTGGCAAATAGATATTTAGAATTGTAATATGCTCCTGAAGGGCGATCCCTTAATTAGTATGTAGCGACCTTCTTTTTCTCTTCTAACTAATTTTAATTTGAAGTCTATTTTATCTGATATTAGGATTGCAACTCCCGCCTGTTTATGGGGGTCATTTGCTTGGTAGATTTTATTCCAGTCTTTCACTTTGAAAATGTGTTTGTTTTTATGGGCAAGGTGTGGTCCTGAAGGCAGCAGATAGAAGGATCTTGCTTTGTAGTCCAATTAGACAATCTTTGTCGCTTAATTGGTGAGTTAAGTCCGGTAATGTTGAGAGATAGAACTGAGAGGTATTTTTTTTATTGTGAAAATACCGTACAGATGGATTATGATTACATGAGCAATATAATGAGTACATTTCTTATCAAGCATTGTTGCTTCCTCCTTTGTTTCTTCTTTCCACCCCTTCTCAGACCCCTCCTTACCCGATCCCCATCCCCCCCACCAAAGTTGTAAAGTTCATTTTTCAACATAACAACTGGTACATCTCATTGATGTAATGATTTCACCTGTATTCCTATTTAAACGATTTGTTTTTTTCCCTTCACCTCCACAAATTATACCAGCATCAAATACAGTGAAAGCTGGGGTTATTTTTGTTATGTCGAAAAACGAACTTTACAACTTTGGCCAGGGGATGTGGGAGGGAGGAAGTGGGGATCAGTGTGGGGAGATATGGAAGGGATGTGTAGGGGAAACAAAGGAGGAGGTAACAATGGTTGAAAAGAAATATACTCATTACCTTGCCCATGTAATTGTAATGCCTCTGTACGGAATTTTCACAATAATAAAACTTCTAAAAATGTTTATCACTTATTATAATTCAAATACCAAACAAGAGTAATTTTATATAATCATTAAAATATCATTTTATTACTATCATAAAATAGAATAAAAGGCCAGTCCCAATTATTACCTATCATTATTCTTAATTCCTAATCATTACCTAAATATCTTAAACAATCTAAATAGTCATTTCTTTAACATAGACGTAAATATTCTATCTTTTTTACTTAACATTTTCCAGGGGCATATATTCATGTTTCTAAAAGATGTTCACAGCAGTTAAAAGATGCGTTTGTGAAATTAATGTGATACATGTTGTTGTTGTTGTTGTTTTCAAGGCCTGGGCATTGTCCCTAAGCCTTTTTGTGCTCAAGGCCAGCACTGCACAACTTGAAGCACAGGGCTAATTTCTGTTTTTGAGTGGTTAATTGGAGATAAGGATCTAACAAGTACTTTTCTGTCCGGGGTAGATGTGAAAACAATTGTTAGATCTCAGCCACCAGACTAGCTAGAATTATAGACGTGAGTTACTGGCACTTAGTTTGATAATTTTTTTTAAAATTTTAATTATGTTTTAAGATGTTTGTTTCACTATAGTGCACATAATTCTATACATAAATTTAGGTATATATATATATGCTGATGACAAATTCCCTCTAAAAATGTATGTCTTTCTACACATAACATTTATACACACACACACACACACACACACACACACACATATTTTTGAAGACAGACTCCCTCTAAAACTTTTTTTTGGGTCCGGTTGTGGGGCCTGAACTCTGGGGCTGGGCGTTGTTCCTCAGCTCTTCAGCTCAAGGCTAGCGCTCTACCACTTGAGCCACAGTGCCACTTCCAGCTTTTTTCTTTTTTGCTTATGTGGTGCTGAGGAATCAAAACCAGGGCCTCATGCATGCAAGGCAAGCACTCTACCACTGAGCCATCTTCCCAGCCCATCCCTATAAAACTTTTATGCTACTATTTTTTATCTTTTTCATTTCGAAGATATACAATCTATTTTTCCAAAAGTTTCCTAGAGTAAAATGACTAATATTTCACTAGAAAGTAGAGTATATTATTTTCAATGTAATTTTAGATATACACATAATGTTATAGTAACATTTATAGTATATTACTTGAAAAAATTCTGTTCAAACCCTTAAATATTTGTGTGGAATGACAGGGAGAGAGGAAGTTAATTCATACTGGTTAGGAATGTGCAATGCTTCAAAAATCTGTCCAATAATTTGTTATAATCACATAGTCAAGCTATCTGTTATGGTTTAGTTTTTTTGTTTCTTTATTTATTCAAAAATTTAACATGGATGCATGCACAGTGGTAATATTAAAATTATTAATAAAAATACAAATAATACAAAATCATAGACACATATCAGACTTTCAATAATTAGCACTTATGATGCTAATAATAATTTTGTTGAAGATGATGATGACTACAGTGTACCCTGATAATGACAATGATATGATTTAAAAGGAAAAATTTTTAGACATCTTTGAAGCTAGATTTCCCACATTGAATACATAGTAATAAACAGCATTGGATTACATACAATAAGAAACAAGAGGAGAGTTTCAATATCAAGAAATACAATCACATAATCAGGTGAGACAGTAAAAACCCTAATGTTATTCTTGAAGTCTCTCTAATGTATACTCACTTTTTTTGGTGGAATTGTTTGCTTGTAAATAAAATCGTTTATTTCTACATGTTGATTATCCCACATAGATAAAATATAATAAGCTGAGTGCTTTGTTATCAAATGATCTTGTTTGTTCTAGCCTTGGGAACTTAGGAGAAAGCCTTTCACCACCTACATAGCCAGTGGCTTGTTTATCTATTCCTAGAAGGTAACAACACATGCCTCAAGCATGCTTCACTCATTAGGCAGAAATCCTTGGTCAGTTTCAGTTTCTATCCAGTTCACTGGAGAAAATCTGTGTATAAATTGATGAAGAACACTTGGCAACAGATAAAGCAGTAAGAAAAATTTTGATGGAGTACAATTAGTTTTCAACTTAGTGTGATTAGTTCAAGTAACATTCTTATATAGATAATATTCAATAACCAATGTTTTCCAATGATATGTTGAGTATGTTCTTCAATACAGATGTAGACACATGACCCAATTTACATAATACCACTTACATATCTGTAGGTGCCTTAAAAGGACACAGGCCTTAGATCCAGGAGGTAAAATTTATTTTTACTTCTGGATGAAACAATTTGTGACTTTATACCAACAAACTGAATTTGATTCTTTCCTTATTTGTAAGCTAAGGTGGAAAATGTAAGGACTCTTCACTTTTCTTTTTTCTTGCTCTAGGAGTAAGCAAATGTATTCCTCAATATTTCTGGTAGATTACATCCATTTACAGATGAGAAATGCAAGGCCCAACAGTCAATATAGTGAGTAAATAATGATACTAGAATTTGTGTCTGAGCTCTTCCCTCTGCATGCTTACAAGGAGCAGTAATTTGGTGATGGAGAGGATCAATATGAAAAGACTATGGGGAAAAAAACATACTTTGTAAAAAGTTGTTTAAGACTAGGTGACCAGTGATGAGTACATGAAACAGACTTGTGTCAGGGGCATAAAAAGGAGTACATAGAAATCATATTAGTGCTGGGTGCCAGTGGCTCATTCCTGTAATCCTATCTACTCAAGAGGCTGAGATCTGAGGATCACGGTTCAAAGCCAGCCCAGGCAGAAAATTCCATGAAACTCTGATCTCCAATAAATACCACTAGAAAACCCAAAGTGGTGCTGTGGCTCAAGAGGTAGAGTGCTCGCCTTGAGCTGAAGAGCACAGGGACGGTACCCAGGCCCAGAGTACAAGCCCCACGACCAACAAAAACAAAAACAAACAAACAAAACAAGAAATCATATTAGTGACAGAAACTGAGAACATCTTGATCATTCATCGTATCTAATGGGTGGGAGTAGAAGGATAAGAAGAAATCTAAAGGGTTCTACATCTATGACCAGGCAAATGTGTTAGTGATATTCTTGGTGATAAGGATTACAGGTGAAAATGATGGATTTAGGGGAAAAAACTCTCTGATAGTTCTAAAGTTTATATTAAACAGATGCAAAGATATATCTTTTTATTTATTTTTATTTTTATTTTTGGGTCCGGTCGTGGGGCCTGAACTCTGGGCCTGGGCGCTGTCCCTCAGCTCTTCAGCTCAAGGCTAGCGCTCTACCACTTGAGCCACAGTGTCACTTCTGGCTTTTTTTCTTTTTGCTTCTGTGGTGCTGGGGAATCGAACCCAGGGCCTCATGCATGCAAGTCAAGCGCTCTACCACTGAGCTACCTTCCCAGCCCAATAGATCTTTTTAGACATCATCAAAATATCCTCGACCATGAATATGAAAAAGAATGATAAAATTGGGGGTATTATTAAAGGGAAGAGGAAAAGAAAAGTTATGACATAAGTGTAAGCAATTTGAGCACCAGTGTGGACAAGATTGGAAGAAAGAGATAAATAAGGAAACAAGAAAGTAATAAAAACAGATTTACAGAAGTAAAGAAAGGAAAGAATTTGCAGGAAGAAAAGGTCAAAACTTACAGAGGTATTGAAGGAAATATGCTATTTGGATTTGAAAACTAAAAGGACATAGACAAGTTCAATAAGAACAGTGTTTTGGTGAACTGGTAGAGATGTAAGTCATATTGATAAAATTTTGAGATATGAAATAAAACTCTAGATCCATGAATTCAACAGATCCTGTTGATTTTAAATGTTGGGAACAAATGCTCTTATCCTGACCTTAGAAGTATTATACAGATGTAACTGTCATGACCTTTACTTAGAGATATTCTGTGAATATTTTTGAAGACTGGCCAGGAGATTATGGATTGAACTACAGCAAAGACAAGCCTAATTTGCCCTACAGTTCCAAAGAGTGACCCATGTATCCACATCAGTTTGGGATTTTATAGAAATATCATTAGATATGTTTGGACATCTTATCAGCCTATTCATTATAAATGTAGAACAAGTAACATCAAGTATTAGGTTGAACTTACAGTTTTACTGATGTTACTGAAGACTCCTCAAATTGATTCTTCTTTAGAATAGAAAATGCCTCAGTAGCCATTGAGATGTCATAACTGCCATATGCTCTATTTAAATCTAATTCTTTTTTTGGGGGGGGGGGTCCGGACATGGGGGCCTGAACTCTGGGCCTGGGCGCTGTCCCTCAGCTCTTCAGCTCAAAGCTAGCACTGTACCACTTGAGCCACAGTGCCACTCCAGCTTTTTTCTTTTTGCTTATGTGGTGCTGAGGAATCGAACCCAGGGCCTCAGGCATGCAAGGCAAGCGCTCTACCACTGAGCCACCTTCCCAGCCCCTTAAATCTAATTCTTGTTAGGGATATCTCCATGCTGAAATAACCCTGCCAATCAACCTGCCACAAATTCTTGTATGTAGGAAATGCTCTTATAAACTTCAAGCTTTTATTGAATGGAAGAGTTCAGACATTACCCTCCCCACAAGGATTAAATGCCTAAAGAATAAGACATTTTGCTTTAATGCCTTTCTTTCATTTTCTGATACACATATGCAAGTAGGGAAGGATTCTGATGTAACAATAATACAATGGTGACTTGTAATAACACAATGTCTACAATGGTGACTTGTAATAACACAATGTCTAGGATCTAGTGTTAATTCAGTTACGTACTAATTAGTTCCAAAGTGTGTGTATATTTATATTTCTCCTGGGTAAACTAATGAGCTCCAAGAAAATATCCCTAAGGAGCCTTCCAATTCAAATATCAGTGTTTGTCTCAAAACGCTTTAAATTCTACACCCTTTAATGTGGACATAGAGTTATACTGTGGAACTTTTCTCCTCAGAAAGTGAGTACTACCCTATTGGTTAACATGGACAAAGTACCTTCATACATAGAATGGGTGTGTGCAAACAAGAAGTGGTAGATTGTCAATGTCTAGTGCATTGAGGTCCCTGGGTAAGGGTCATGAAATCATCAGGACACAGGGGATGCAGTGTGCAAACAGCAATTGCCACTGCATGCTGTGTTTTATTGTTAGTGGGTATTTAAAGACAAGCAAGCATAATCTTTGCCAAGATTTGGTTAGAAAACATTCACACAAAAAATTTCCACAGATACATTTTTACTTAACCTATGAGACAATGTCAAGGTACATTATTATCTAAACTATTTTAGAGCAAGCTCAAACCACTTCTCCAATCTCAGGAAAATGCTTGACCAGCTGTTCATCTATGCTTAAGCAAGCAGAAGAGCCACTTCCTCAGCTCTCAGGAATCTGTGACATGTGTCTGGAGATAGGGAGAGAGAACATTTTCCCTCTCTAGCCTGGCATTCCAAGAGCTTTCCTAATCCCAAACACAGTCCTCAGACAATCCCGAGGCTGGAGCCTGCATCATTCTGCCCCCTCAACATAGACCCTGAGTCTTCACAATCTCCTTTTTTCTTTTGTTTTAAAAGTAAAGCTTTTTGGTGGACCAAGAATGTTCAATAAAGCCCTTAATTATGTTTTTCAAAAAAAAAAAAAAAAAAGTAAAGCTTTCCACAGGGTTATCATAGAAGCTTGCATTGGCTTCATAAAAATCAAATATAACAGCACAAGCGCAAACAGAATAATAACAATCATAATTTCCATACCACTAGCAGTATGTGAAATGCTTTGTAGTATTCCTTTCAGATCCAACCCTTCCAACTGTTTAATAAATGTATCAGCAATATTAGAAGCATCAACCTTTGTAAATTGTTTACCAAAAATATCATGTAAATTAAATTGTAACTGAGCAATCAATTGAGCAGCAGTAGAATTTTTAGATAAATACTGTTGTATTATATTCCGATCATGTAAAGATTTATTATATTTTACATTAGTAATGTAAAAGGTAGTCGAATTTTAATCACATTTTAACAATAACTGTTTTCCACAACCAATAACTTTTTTCCTAACCATCCCACTGTCTGTTTAACAACATTAATCTGTGTTTGTAATCAAGCATCAATTTCTACCTGTGAGACACACAATTCATGTGAATCCCGGTGCCATTCTTCCACAAAGTGATTAGCTTGTAAGGAAGTGTGCAGGGCAATTCCAGACACCGCAGCAACAGTGGTAATAGCAATTAAGCTTAAAATCACAGCCACAGTGGCTCCAATCATACGTTTTGTACGTTTTAGCAGTTTGGTAAAAAATTCAATAACAACACTATCCAAAGGATTTTGGGACCATTCTCTTCCTAATTTAACAGGTAGCCAAATATAAGTTCCTTGTTGTAAAATCATAATACTATCACTGTCATTAAAATTAAGAGAGGAATTAACACAAGAATACAGGCGACAATTGAAACAAGAAATAGTAGGATAAAATGTAAAGTTTCCCATCAAAAATGCATAAGGCAGGGATACACAAGCAGTTACATTATAAGATTTATACAAAGTAAAATTATAAGTGGACGCAGAGTTCGCCGTCCCCGAAAAACGATCCATTTGATAGCATCACGGGTTTTAGCGCCGCTGCGACCTTCCAAAGATGAGTTTGAACAGCAGTGGGTGCAGCCATGAAAGCCCATCGAGCATCTGTAATGCCTCCATCTCCCCAGGCCATCAATCGAGCTCCAATTAATGGCATCCGGCATCCTAGTAACATTTGATAAATCACATCTGGTAATATTCCATTCTAAACATGTGTTAATAAACTGTCCAAAAGGTCCCCAATTAATGAAACTATTGAACTTTTTTCCAAATGTTCCTCTGCACTCTTGCCACACAAAAGGCTTATATTTTAAATCAATATAAGTAAAATCAGGGCACATAGGTAAGGATAACTCACCATCAAAGGTGACACTTTCCCAGCTACTATTAATGGACCAAGTAGTTAATCGCTGTAGCTGTTTTCTAGAATTGGAAGTGCGTTTCCCAGGTAAAACCCAATGTTGCCAATTCATAACTAAACAAGGAGGAGGCCCCAAACAAACAGGCAAGGAATGAGTATAGTAAGTAAAATTTAAAAAGCTACCATCATCCTTATTATAAAATGTCAAATTATTCCAAGGAGGAGATAAAATAGCAGGAACAGTATAGACGGTTATCTCCATGTCTCCCCAAACAACAGGTCCCAATAAAGGAGGGTTAGGAACAAAGGCCCAATAACTTACGTTAGCATTAGCATGGACAGAGTTTACAGTAAGCAGGGCACACATGGCCAGGAACAAGTTCTCAGCCGTGACAGGTTTACCAGTGTGACAGATTTACCAGTGCGTTGTAACATCTTTTGTCCTTCTCCAGTCAACGTTTTAACCTGCCCCCAGGTGGGCAGCAGGGCTTTCTTCTTTCTCAACTGGTGGCTGATTCCTTGCAGGATACTGGGCTGTCCTCACTGGGCCACGTCTGTATCCATCTTGCAGGAAGCCAGCATTGTTTGCCATCCTGTGTAGACACAAAACCCTATCCTCGCCCCTTATGTAATAATGTTCCTAGTTGTCATTTTGTGTTCAATGTAATCTTAATCCTTATGGGAGCATTTAAATAAGGTTTTTCTGATATTTGTTCAAAATGGCGCTCAGCTCTAGTTAAAATATCTCCTTGTGGTAAGTTTAAAAAATTAAGAACAAAAAGAGCTTGATGTAAAATTGTTTTAGGATTTTGCATGGAAAACCACAAAATATCCATACTTTTATCCAACCTTTTCCTCCTTTTTAATTTTTTAATTTGTTGTTTTAGTGTGCCATGAACTCGCTTAATAATGGCTTGTCCTTGGGGGTTATATTCTATTCCTGTAGTATGTACCACATCATAAAGTTCACAAAATCTTTTAAATTTAATACTTTTATAGGCTGGTCCATTATCAGTCTTTATTTTGGCAGGCACTCCCATAATGGCAAAAGCTTCCAATAAGTGTTCTATTACATGGTTAACAGTTTCTCCCATAAGGGCAGAAGCCCAAACAAATTTAGAATAAGTATTTATTGTAACAAGTACAAAGGAAAAACGGCCAAAGGCTTGCACATGGGTTATATCCATTTGCCAGAGCTCATTAGGTTGTAATCCTCGAGGATTTACTCCAGCAGGTACAACTCTTAAATGCATTGATCTGCAAATAGGACACCTTTTTATAATTTGTTTAGCTTGAGAATAAGGTATTTTATAATGCATATGTAAATAGCCAGCATTTGTATGTAAATGAGTATGATCCTGTTCAGCAGAAGCAAAACTAATTTATCAACCTGATTATTGCCATATACAAGGTACCCAGGTAATGAAGAGTGAGCCCTAATGTGAGTTACAAACACTTTGGCATTACGTTGTTGTAGTAATGCTTGTAATTGTTTAAATAATTGGTTTAGCTGGGGTTTAGATGAATAAGTAACAGAAGTGACTGTATTAGTCACAACTCCTACAGCATAGGCAGAATCAGTAACAATATTAATATCTCCCACAAAATCTTGTAACACTTTAATAATAGCAAAAAGTTCATTTTGTTGAACTGATGTTAAAGTAGTTGTTTGTACCCAATGTTTATTTTTTGTCCAATAAGCACTTTTTGTTTTGGAGCCATCTGTAAAAATGGTAAGAGCAGTGGGAATAGGGGCCTTGGTAATTATATCATTAATGACAACTTGTTGTTTATGCAAGCAATCCCACAATCTACCCTTGGGGAAATGATAGGAAAATTGTCCAGTAAAATTTACTAATGCTATTTGTAGCATTTCAGACATGTTTAACAAATATTCTACTTGGTCTTTTGGCAAAGGAAAAATAATTTTAAATCATACCCTGATAGGGTAAATACCCGTTGCCTGGCCTGTTGAATAATAATTGCCAACTGTTGTTTATAAGGCATACTATTTTTTGTAAATCTATGCTGTTATAAATCCATTGTAATGCTAGCTCATTTTGTCCTAAAATTCCTGTTGGGTATTTCCATGTATCTAAAATATATAAATTTATGGGTTGATTTAGCGTTACTCAATGTAAAAACATTTCTTTTATTCTCTGTTCTATAAATTGTAATTTTTTTTAGCTTCCTTAGTTAAAGTTTTTTTGCTATGTAAATCAGGATCCCCTTGTAACAAAGAAAACAAATTATGTAACTGATAAGTAGAAATTTTTAAGGCCAGTCGCATCCAATTAATATCTCCTAATAGCTTTTGAAAATTATTTAACATGTGTAATTGATCACGTCATAAAGATATTTTTTGAGGTGTCACTGTTTGTCTAGAAACAACATATCCTATCCTTTTGTATTTTTTAGGTGCTATCATTAATCCAAAATCTTTAAATATAAAGGGAAAGCATCTTTTATAGGAATTTTTTTATTGTTTATTTTTGATCTATACTCCCTTGCCCAGTGCTCCCCTTTTTAACATTTAGGGTAAATTTTTGGTCTTCTCTTGTTAACTCCAGTAGCTTTTTTACAACTTTTTTTTATTTGACCACATCCAAAACACTTTAGATTAGAGGGTTTTGTTTGCAAAGCATGCCAGGTAGTGGCCATAGTTTCAGCAAACACCTGCATACGCCTGGATTCAGATATAATATCTCTGCAGGCCCTCAAATATGTATTCACATCCCCAGATTCTTTAATAGGCAATAGGGCCCGTCTACAGTCCTCATTAGCATTCTCATAAGCAAACATGCGCAGCAGTTGTTGACTTGCAGCCTCTCCCACAACAGTACGTTCCAAGGTAAATTTCAATCGCGATAAAAATTTAACATAGGGTTCATTAGGTTTTTTAATTACTTTAGTTCAAAAGCCATAATGCTCTCCTACCGGTCAAATCCTTTCCCATGCCTCAATACCTATGTCTCTTAACTGCTCATGGATCTCTTCAGGAGAGTTCACTTGCATATGAGCATCTGCATATAGTTCTGTTCCACAAAACATGGGAAAGGTTATGACCTGTAGGCGTGGGTTACTGCTCTGTGCATTTTGTCTAGCCCTTTCTGTACATAACTCAGTAAACCACATTTGCCCTCGTAGGTATTCAGGTTCCTTAAGCAAGGCTCTACAAAGCATCTTCCAATCCTCAGGAGCAAAATTATTGTAATGTTGAGCAAGCCCATTAAGCAATTCCTTAACATAATGAGACTGCTGACCATACAACGTCACTGCCTTCTTGAGTTTACCAATATCATCAACAGCAACACCTTTATATCTGGCTGGTTGAGCTATACCATTCATAGGGTGTGGTCGAATTACAGGATAAGAAAAAATAAACATTTCATCATCAAACTCACTGTCTGAGCCCTCTGTTTTGTGAGGGAGTGACGCTGTAAAGATTGCATCGGCCAGCGGAGGAGCCAAAGGCTGCTTTACTTTCACTTTCTCAGGTTCTCCTTTCACTCTGCTAATTTCCAACTCCATATGTTGTAATTTTGATAAAATCAATTCCATTTGCTCAGACATTTTATTACACTTTCAGTTTGTTCCTTTTAAGCTTTTTTTACCTCTTGTTTTTTCTCTGTTAATTGCAATGCATCCTTATCTATTGCGTCCTTAACCTCAGAGTCCAATTGTAAATCTACAATAGAAGGAGTGGCCTCTTTCTTTAAGTCCTCTATTAATCTTTCCTCATTCAAGACTTTAAAAAGGGTATGTAAAATAGCCCAAATGGACCAAAATCTAATAGGAATCTTTTCCCCTTCTCAAACAGCTCTTTCTACATTATTTTTTACTCGTTTCCAATTATCAACATATAATGTTCCTTCATTGGGGAACCAAGGATTCCATTCCCTAACTACATTAATACACATTTCTATGTCAGAAGAAGAAATATTTACACCATAAGCAGCAAGTAAATGTTTAAGCATATGTAAGTACGGAGTAGACCTAACTTGTCCCATCACCCTGTAATTAAAAGTACTTACCTGAATATCCCTTCCTGAATTCAACAATGCAGGGTCCCTGTTCAGGCGCCAATCGTCAACGTCTAGTGCGTCGGGGTCCCTGGGTAAGGGTCACAAAATCACCAGGACACGGGATGCAGCGTGCAAACAGCAATTGCCACTGCATGCTGTGTTTTATTGTTAGTGGGTATTTAAAGACAAGCAAGCATAATCTTTGCCAAGATGTGGTTAGAAAACATTCACACAAAAAATTTCCACAGATACATTTTTACTTAACCTATGAGACAATGTCTAGGTATATTATTATCTAAACTATTTTAGAGCAAGCTCAAACCACTTCTTCAATCTCAGGAAAATGCTTGTCCAGCTGTTCATCTATGCTTAAGCAAGCAGAAGAGCCACTTCCTCAGCTCTCAGGAATCTGTGACATGTGTCTGGAGATAGGGAGAGAGAACATTTTCCCTCTCTAGCCTGGCATTCCAAGAGCTTTCCTAATCCCAAACACAGTCCTCAGACAATCCCGAGGCTGGAGCCTGCATCATTCTGCCCCCTCAACATAGACCCTGAGTCTTCACAGTAGATGAACAATGTTCTTAGCAGTTTGTACAGATGAAATGGAAATAGAGCAACTGTGAAATCAAAAGGAACATGCAAAAAAGACAAAGGCACAAAGTAGAATGTGCCAAAGAAATGCTGAGGTACAATTTCAAATAATGTGCTTAGGTGTGAGGGTGTGTTCAAAGTACAGCATCAGACAATATGTTGGATACCTTGAGAAAAAACTGCATTAAAACATTCTGGGACTATCATACAAGCAGAAGCCCATTACGCTGACTCTAATCAGCCACAACATCATCAATTTAGGGAGTATTTTCCAAGAGCATACTGAGAAAAAAGGGCTCATCACAATTAGTGTTCAGGTTGAAGTAATGACAATCACATAGCTTTTCTTATAAGTCTTCATTTATTTTGGAGCATTAAAGTAGGAAAAGCCAAGTAAATATTTTCCATGTATCTAAATTAAGTGGGATGTATTATATTGGTCTTTCTTTACCGTGGAAGTTATAGGTTATGTCTTTTTATACTGTAAGTTGGGACAATTATCTGCTTTCTGTTATTTTATTTTCTTCCCCTTCTTTTGCCTTTCCACTTAAAGAGACATATATAGCTTGCAATTCTAAATCCTTCAAAATTATCTGAATTTCTTCATACTTCTGGCAGCCTCCTATATCTTTCTCAAGGGAATATCTTCTCACTACCATTTTTATCCCATATGATATTGGATATCTTCCTGCCTAATTCAGTGCAAGATTAGACTCATCCAGATATCTCAACACTTGTACCACCATAAAATCCTATCTTACTTAGAAATCATGATTTTAGTATGTCTGGTGGCATCTGTCATTTTTGAATGACCCTAATTGATACTTACATGCAAGCATGTTTTAAACCAATATGCCTCTCAATAGATGAATGAATCGGCAAAATGTGGTATATATATATATATATATATATATATATATATATATATATATATATATATATATATATATGTATATGTATATATATATATATATATATATATATATATATATATATATATGGTGGAATTCTATGCTTCCAATTCATAAGAAAATGGAAAGACTTGGAAAAATCCTAAGTAAAATAAGCAAGACACAAAGAAACAGATTTCATGGTTTCCCTCATGTAATAAGTAAGAAATGTCTAACATAGTCCTAGCAGATGAGCAGAATGGCTCAATAGCTATGTATATATGATCATATAAGATCATGCTGAGCAAAATGAACTCCTAGATATGGAAACAGAGGTTTTTCTTTGTGGTTGTTGTTTTTAATGTACAATGTGATTTCTTTTTTTTCATTTGTGTTTTTCCCCTATGTTTTATTCCCTGCTGTATTTGATTTCAGGACCCTGTGTATTGTATATACATTTATCTTAATTTGTCAAGGGAAGAGGAACAACAAAATGATGAGACAAAGGGCAAACCAGTGCAATAGCAATACTCACAAGACAATATGTTGGAAATTTACATTACAATTTGTGAGGGGTATTGGAGTGAAGGAAAAGTGTGAGAAAAATGAGGGGGGAGGTAAAAAAGTTCGACATGTTATGTATTTACTACCTTACAGTTACTGCAACTCCTTCAATACATCACCTTGACAATAAAATTAAATAAAAAAATAAGCACATAAAATATAATTTCACTGTATTGGTATAGTAAAATTATTCTATGTGTATTAACTTTTTAAAAAATGAACACTATTTGGCATCTATTTGAATTCATTACCCCTTCTTTTCAGAGGGTCATCAACTTGAATGTTATCCAATATTTTCACAATATACTTGCCATTATATTGAAAAAAACATAATTTTAGTATTGTCCCATAGTAAAACAGAAAAGTTTAATTCTATGGAAACTGCTAACTTTTAAAACTGAATAAGAGGACAAAATACATATTTTCTTCAAAATTCCTATGACTACTAACTACTCATTTTCAAATTCTGAACGTTCTGTACCAGAGACATTCAAAACAGTACCTGTTTGCATGTTACTTAATTCTGCAATAGATGCAAATTCCAATGGGGTGGTACATATTGAGAAGTCAACAGAAAAAATAGCCACATTCTGCTAGAGGATAAAACTATAAAATATCTGTAATAATTAATTCCTCAAGAGTAAACATTTGTTCATCAGAGTAAGCTATTATTTCTATGACCAACAATCCCACACTTTTATGTCATAAAGTTATCCTAACCCAACAGTTTCCAACTTGTAATGTGCATGTTAATATTCCCTAAACTTACAATATGACTAGCTTATCATTATTGTGAAAAAATACTACACTTCTGCTAATGTGATGCCCTTCCTCTTGTGGAAAGAACACTACACTAAACTTTGCTGCAACATTTCCCCCCCAGTAGTATTCTTGAAATCAGAACACTTGCAAATATTTATATTTATTTTTAATCTATTATAGATATTCCAGAGACTAAGATCAGAAGATTATGGTTCAAAGCCCACCCAGGCAGGAAGTTTCCTTAGATTCTTTTCTCCAATAAACTGCTCAAGAAAAGCCAGACACAAGTGACACTGAGGTTGAAGTGGTAGGGCATGAGCCTTGAGCAAAAACAGGCTCAGAGAGAATGGCCAGGCCAAGAGTTCAAGCCCTAGGACAAAACAAAAAACAAAAACAAAATAAAAACAAACCCCAACCCTAGCATTTTTCTCATTGTATACAGAGGCACATAATTAAGGAAATTGCTTCCTGTGTTACAAATAGATAGAAGAACCAAGATGTCACACACTTGCTCTCTTCACACCATGTTACACCAAAGCCTCAAAAAGTTGCTTTTTCTAAATTTATAAATTGGTATCATCCATTTGTCGGCAACTCTGTCCAGATTATTCACGTTATCATTTTATACATGAACTGCTGGAATTATGTATTAACTAAGTTCTAATTATACCTTGCTTGAAAGAATATTTTAGGCAAATAGAATGCCAGAATCATTTGTGAATTTGTCAATTAAACCCTCTACTTAAAAAGAATTTTGTAGTATTCTATAGAATATGAAATTACAAACAAAACCAAAATATTTATTTTAAATCTAAATTCTAATTTAGCAAGGTCTACAAAGTCTTACATTAGATGAACTTTGCTATTTCTCCAGGTTTAAACTTTTGTAAGCCTTCAAGATTTCTTTGGAATCCAACAGAATGATACTTACTTTTTCAAATTTTTGGTTGGGAAATCATGAGCCATTTCACATCTAGGAATATTCTGTAAAGAAGAGAGTATTAAAAACACAACTGAAGATTATATATGACTTACATTTCAATAGGAAACGACTTCTCAAAACATAATGACAAAATTATCCCAAACTTCTAACTGTGAATCCCTTTCTTGTTATTTGGTATGTTTCATTGAGACAAAATTATACTACCTGGTCCAGGGAAGGTATCACTATGTAATTACACTCTCTAATCTCCTGTCTTAGTCTGAGTGCTAGAATTCCAGGCTTGTATCACATTGCCCTGCCATAGTTTGTTGGTTTATTTAATCTAGATACAGACTAGCAATTCTGAACTTCTCCAATGATATTATTCACTAGACTGACTGCTCAGACTGTTTATGTACTATTTTCAAAGATGTTCTAATATTTGACACAGTATATGAACATTTTCAGATGCACCTGCAGGGGTCTCTGATTCATTCCTCATTGGATCTGATCCCTTTAATAATGATTACTTGACTTTCTTACTATCTCTGGTCCCTACCTATGTAATATACTCAAACATTTTTGAAGAAAGTTCACTTGAGGACTTTCTCATAGTAAAAATTATCATTTGATCTAGTCTTACTCAGGACATATTTTCTATTGTTTTCTAACTTTTCTGCACATTCTGAGAGTTGTTTCATTTGTGTATGTGTGTTTGCACATAGAAGTGTCTCTGTGTGTATGTGTATGTTTGTATGCAAAATCCTCAAGCTCTTATTCAACAATCTTGCTCATGACTAGTATTCCATCACTTGAGGCAACCTTCCAATCGAGGTTTTTGGTTGGTTAATTATAGATAGTGTCTCAGAGACTGTTCTTCCCAGGCTGGATGCACACTCAACTTTCCAGACTCCTTTATATTCTTAGGTTTTATTTTTCCAGGAGTATCAACTTTTTTTTTTTTTTTTTGATCCGGTCATGGGGCCTGAACTCTGGGCCTGGGCGCTGTCCCTCAGCTCTTCAGCTCAAGGCTAGCACTCTACCACTTGAGCCACAGCACCACTGCCAGCTTTTTTCTTTTTGCTTATGTGGTGCTGAGGAATCGAACTCAGGGCCTCAGGCATGCAAGGCAAGTGCTCTACCACTGAGCCACCTTCCCACCCCAGGAGTATCAACTTTTAAACTAGAAATATTTTTTGAGTGTGAAGTCTAAGTTCTAGCCCATATTTTTAACTCAAGGATTCATATAAAGATAGATGAAGATACACATTACAGATCCTGAGTGTACACTGTTAGAAATGTGATCTTAAACCATGTGCCAGTGGCTAGCTACTCAGGAGGCTGAGATCTGAGGGTTGCAGTTCAAATCCAGCATGAGTAGGAAACAATAGCAAGAAAGAAACAAGTTGGGGCTGGGAAGGTAGCTCAGTGGTAGAGAGCTTGCCTTGCATGCATGAGGCCCTGGGTTCAATTCCTCAGCACCACATAAGCAAAAAGAAAAAAGCTGGAAGTGGCACTGTGGCTCAAGTGGTAGAGCACTAGCCTTGAGCTGAAGAGCTGAGGGACAGCACCCAGGCCCAGAGTTCAAGCCCCACGACCGGACCCCCCCGCAAAAAAAAGAAACAATAAATTGTGTCCCTATCTTGGGGTTCATTTCACTTAACACCATCTTATATGGCCATATGTACATGGATAATGTTTTTATAAGTCATTTAAATTCCATATTTTGTCTTTACTAAGTTGTCTCTGAAACACGTGTTATCTCATGTCCAATGATGTCTTTGTGCTATTTCAATGGTTTCCCTTATTTGCAATAACTAGTATATGTCTGAGTCAAGCAGTAAAGGTCAGATAAGATGATGTTAGGGGAATGAACCCCAAGATAAATATTCAAATGTTTTTTTTGTTTTTTTTTCCTTTCATGCAATTGTTTCTAACATATTATAAGTTTATTTCTTTGTTGCTTTGTATGTCCCTTCCCCACCGTATAACCCATGCTTTCACTGTATTTTATGTTGGTATTTGTGGAAGGGAAGGGAAAAAACAAATTGTTTAACTAGGGATACAGGTGGACCCATTGCAATAATGAGATGTACAAGTAGTTATGTCGAAAAACGAACTTTACAACTTTGGTGTGGTGTGGGGGGTAGATCAGGTGGGGGGAAGGGGAGTATGGGAAGGGATTGGAGGGGAAACAAAGAGGAGGCAACAATGCTTGATAAGAAATGTACTCCTGAGGGGGGACCAAGATGGCGACGGGGCAGTAGGGAAACGCCACAGCTCTCTCCAACCAAAAAGAGAGTTCGAGTTCCAACGCTTAATTTCCCCAAGAGACCGACAACAGCAAAAAGACAAACACTCAGAGAAAAACCAGAGGCGGAGAATAACAAAAAAAGAAAGAGAGGAAAAGAAGAATTTCAAAACAGAGAAAAGCGAAGACCCCTCCCCCAACCTTTACTGGCCGCGCGGCAGTGCGCCAAGCCGCCGGCCAGCCTGCCCGGCGGGGGCTGTGGGAGCCCCAGAGACACAGCAGAGACACAGGGGGCCGCTTTCAGAACATCAGGTACTGGTTTGCAGAACAGCAGATCGCCAGGAACAGAGAAACCTACCAGCCAGGAGTCTCCACGAGGATCCCACCCCCACCCCTCACTCTCCACCCGAGCAGAGAGGCTCCATCCCGCCAAAGCCGCTCGGCATCAGCAGAGTGACAAAAGGACCTGTCGGCAGACCACCCAGCCTGCCTGATCGCGATCGCAACGATCCAGCACTCTCCACCCGAGCAGAGAGGTTCCATCCCGCCAAAGCCGCTAGGTGCCAGCAGCGCGACAAAGGGTCCTGTCTGCAGACCACCCGCCCACCCGATCACGATCGCAATGACCCGGCGGGGTCACTCGGGCCCCAGAGGTACGGAGAAGAAGCTGCCTGAGCGTGGACACTCTTGACCCGACAGCTTCGACAGAGGCAGAGACAGAAAAGAATCACACAGAGCCACCACCGCCCAACCCAGCCCGGATTGCAACAACAACTGACGACCTACACCACACAGAAACAACCAGCTCCAGGGTGAGTACCCCACAGGGGAAGTGTATCCCTCAAGGGAGACCAGAGCTGGAGGGAATCCCCAGACCCTGACCTAGACTCCCTACCCCAGCACCCGGACCACAGGACCCACTAAAACTGGGAACTGTTTGAGAGCTCCACCAGCCCGTGGAGCACACTCAGCTGGCCAGGCTAGAGCAAGAGCACCCCTGGAAGGGAGCTTAAATGCCCAAGCCAGGAACAGCGCCCCTGGGTCAAGACTACCAACAGTAGAAGAAATTTGAACTGTGTCCCCCAGGCTGTATAACCTAGGTGGTATACACATCAGCACAGGCCTAACGAATGCGCTCCAGGCTGTATAACCTAGGTGGTATACACATCAGCACAGGCCTAACAAGCGTGCTCCAGGCTGGGGCCGGAACCAGGCCCGGGGACCCGGCGCCTGAACAACACAACCAACTCCTCCCAATTGAAGTAAAAAGCTGAGCATACGCCTCAACAGAGGGGAGAAAACCAGGAAACAACACTCCCCCGGGAAGCACGCCTGTGACAACAAAAGACCTGGAGGCCCAGGACAAGAGAAGCCCAAACCCCACCAAAACTCCACCCATATACCCTAGACTGGGAATTGGGCAACACAGGCTGCCAGTACCTGATAGTAAGCAGGAGGTCAGACTGTTAAGGCGGCTCAGCAATAGAGTGATAGTCTTGGATGTATGAGGCCCTGGATCTGATTCCTCAGCATCACAAAAGCAAAAAGGGTCAGAAGTGGTGCTGTGGCTCAAACGGTAGGGTGCCAGCCTTGAGCTGAAAAACTGAGGGACAGCACCCAAACCTAGAGTTCAAGCCCACAACCAGCCCAAAACAAATAAACAAAAACACATCAGGAGCCCATAGCAGACTCCAGCATTTGGGAGAGTGCATCCAGAGCATCTGTTCTTCACAAGAGCACCCGTAGGAGCAAACACAAGCAGTCTAGGCTGCTCAACCCTTCCAAAGGCGGGAACTGCCAGCAATCTACAGCAGAGAGCTGAGAATCCTAAGTAAGTCAGAATAGCAGCTGGAAATAGGCTCCCAACAGAACCCAGATCAGGCACAGACTCTCTCTACCAATACAGAATCAGCAACCAAGCAAAGACAGACACACCAAAACAAAATTGAAGAGCAGTCTCCTGAACCTCCATGCGAAAATCACAGAGAAAAATCACAAGGTTTACTACCACCCAGGACAGCAAGCTCACCTCAAAAGCCAGCAGCCACACAGGGGAGAGCCCCAGTGGGAGCAAAGCAGGAATGGAAGACAAAGGCTACTTCCAAGGGTTGCTGGAGGCAATGACTCAAGAAATAAAGCGAGAAATTGATCAGAAATTGAAAGAGCACAAGGATGAACTATCCAAAGAGATACAGGGTATCAAACAAGAGATGCATGCAAAAATAGAAGCTGCACAAACCTCAGTAAGAAGTGAGATAAACGCCAAATTAGAGGTAATGCATACCTCATTGAGAGGTGAGATCAGTACTCTGAGAACCAACATTGAATCCATAAAAGGATCCATTTCCTCCATGCAAACCACAATAGAAGCCACTGTCAACAGAGTGAATGAAATGGAAGGTAGAGTGTCAGATACAGAAGACAGAATACACCAACTGGACCAAAAAGTGACAGATATGGAAAAATCACTCAAATTAAACCAAAGGGATATTCAAGAGCAAGCAGATAATGCTAAAAAATTTAACCTTCGCATAATTGGAGTGGACGAAGGTGAGGAATTCCAGAGCAAGGGAATGCAACACCTATTTAACAATACACTCAATGAAAATTTTCCCCACCTCAAAAACTACCATCTTAACTACATCACAAAAGCTTATCGAACACCCAACAAGCAAGACCCCAGGAGAAACACTTCTAGACACATTATAGAAAAAAGGATAGATCTGAATAATAAGCAAACAATCCTGCATGCAGCAAAAATGAAGAAGGAGCTATACTACAATGGGAAAAAAATAAGAATTACTGCAGATCTCTCCACACAAACAATGAATGCAAGAAAAGCCTGGGAAAGCACCATACGAGCCCTGAGAGCCAATAACTGCCAACCCAGACTGATCTACACGGCAAAGCTAGCATTCACATTTGATGGAGAACTGAAAACTTTTAATAGCAAAGAAAAACTAAATGAGTACATAAACATTAAGCCAGCATTACAAAGAATTCTAAGAGGGGGGACACAACCTGAAGAAAGCAGCCAGGAACTGGGGCCTGCCCCAAACAGGCGTTACTCAAAGTCTAACTGAGCAAGCACAGGAGGAAAGGAAAAAAGAAAAACTTAGGAAAACGGAATGGCAGGGAAAACAATGCATCTCTCTATACTTTCTCTTAATATAAATGGGCTGAATTCGCCAATTAAAAGAAAACGAACTGAGGACTGGATAAGAAAACAAGACCCATCCATCTGTTGCCTTCAGGAGACCCACCTCTCAGCCAAACATACAAACAAACTCAGAGTGAAGGGGTGGAAAAGGATCTACCAATCAAACGCCCCCAGTAAGAAAGCAGGTGTAGCTATCCTGATATCTGACAAAATAAACTTTTCATTAAAATCAGTACAGAAAGACAAGGACGGACACTACATATTAATAAAGGGAACAATCCAAGAGGAGGATATAACCATCATCAACTTATATGCCCCAAATATTGGTGCACCCAGATATGTCAAACAAATGCTCTCAAACTTACAGAATAAAATAGATCCCAATACGATAATACTAGGAGACTTTAACACACTACTCTCACCAAAGGACAGGTCTACCAACCAGAGGATTGGCAAAGAAGCTACCGAATTAAGAGAGGCCATACTTCAAGCGGAATTAACTGACATCTACCGAGTATTTCACCCTAAAACAACACAGTACACATTCTTCTCAGCAGCTCACGGAACTTTCTCCAAAATAGACCATATCATAGTTCATGCAAGGAACTTAAGCAAATACAAAGGGATCGACATAATCCCCTGTATCCTATCTGACCACAGTGGAATCAAGCTAGCTCTCAATAACAAAGCATACCGCAGAAATTTCTCCAATACATGGAAATTGAACAGCACACTCCTTAACAATGCCTGGATAACAGAAGAGATCAGAGAAGAAATAAAGCATTTCCTACAACTCAATGAAAATGAAAACACCTCACAAAGAAACTTGTGGGACACAGCAAAAGCAGTCCTGAGGGGCAAATTTATTGCCCTCAGTGCCCACATCAAGAGAATGGAGACAGACCAAGTAAATAATCTCATGTTGCAATTAAAACAGCTAGAAAAACAGGAAAAAATGGGACCTAAAGCTACTAGAAGAAGCCAGATAACCAAATTAAAAGCAGAGATTAACCAATTAGAAAATCAGAAAACCATAACCAAAATAAACCAAACAAAAAGCTGGTTCTTTGAAAAAATAAACAAAATTGATGGCCCATTGGCTAGATTAATTAAAAAAAGAAGAGAGGAAACCCATATTAATAGGATTAGGGATGGCACGGGAAACATCACCACACGTACCCAAGATATCCAAACAATTCTAACAGACTACTTTCAAAAGCTACACTCTCTAAAGGAAGAAAATCGGGCAGAAATGGATGCATTTTTAGAGAAATACAAGTTGCCCAAACTGAGCAAAGAAGAAGTTAACCAATTAAATAAGCCAATATCCTATAATGAGATACAGGAAGCTATCAAAAGTCTTCCAACAAAAAAAAGCCCAGGACCAGATGGATTCACAGCAGAATTCTATAAGACCTTCAAACAAGAACTAATACCCATACTCCTCAAGCTCTTCAGAGAAACAGAGAAGGAGGGAGCTATCCCAAACTCATTCTACGAAGCCAATATCACACTCATCCCCAAACCAGGCAAAGACCCAACCAAAAAGGAGAATTACAGGCCAATCTCCTTGATGAACACAGATGCAAAGATCCTTAACAAGATTCTAGCTAACAGAATCCAGAAACACATAAAAAAAATAATTCACTATGACCAGGTAGGCTTCATCCCAGAGACACAGGGATGGTTTAACATACGTAAGTCAATAAATGTAATCCAACATATCAACAGAGCCAAGGTCAAGAATCACATGATTATCGCTACAGATGCAGAAAAGGCCTTTGACAAAATTCAACATTCATTCATGCTAAAAGCTCTGGAGAAAATAGGAATAGAAGGAACATTTCTAAAAACAATAAAAGCCATTTATGACAGACCAATAGCCAATATTATACTTAATGGGGAAAAGCTACAACCAATTCTCCTAAAATCAGGAACAAGGCAAGGATGCCCACTGTCTCCACTCCTCTTCAATATAGTCCTAGAACCCTTAGCCAGGGCAATAAGGCAAGAAAAAGACATTAAAGGGATCCACATAGGGAAAGAAGAAGTTAAACTATCCCTTTTTGCAGACGACATGATACTATACCTCCACGATCCCAAAAACTCCATCCCCAAACTCTTAGAAATCATAAATCACTTCGGCAAAATAGCAGGATACAAAATAAACCCACAAAAATCAGTTGCCTTCCTATATACTGATAATGTACAGGAAGAGAGGGAAATAAAGGGAGCAACCCCATTCACAATAACCTCCCGAAAAATAAAATATTTAGGAATTAACCTAACCAAAGATGTAAAAGAACTATTTAATGAGAACTATAAAAAGTTAAAGAAAGAAATTGCAGAAGACACTAGGAAATGGAAAGACCTCCCATGCTCCTGGATAGGCCGACTTAATATAGTAAAGATGGTAATACTTCCAAAACTAATATACAAATTCAACGCAATTCCTATTAAAATCCCAATGACGTACATCACTGAAATACAGAAAACAGTCCAAAAATTCATATGGAACAACAAAAGACCTAGAATAGCCAAAACAATTCTAGGGGATAAAGACAATATGGGAGGGCTATCCATGCCGAACTTCAAACTCTACTACAGAGCTATAATAACAAAGACAGCATGGTACTGGCACAAAAACAGACCCGAAGACCAATGGAACAGCATAGAAGATCCAGAAATAAATCCACAGGCCTACAGCCAGCTGATATTCGACAAAGGAGCCAAAGACATACAATGGAAGAAACACAGCCTCTTCAACCGCTGGTGCTGGGAAAACTGGGCAGCCACATGCAGAAAACTATCACCAGCCTATCACCATGCACCAACATCAAGTCAAAATGGATTAAAGACCTTAACATTAAACCTGAATCTCTGAAACTACTGCAGGACAGAGTAGGAGAGACACTTGAACTAATAGGCACAGGAAGGAACTTCCTGAACAGAGTCCCAGGGTCACAACAAATTGGAGAGAGACTCAACAAATGGGACTACCTTAAAATAAAAAGCTTCTGCACAGATAAAGCTATTGCAACCAAGCTAGAAAGACAACCAACTAATTGGGAAAAAATATTTACCAGCAATATATCAGACAAGGGGTTAACATCCTGTATATACAGGGAACTCAAGAAACTAATCCCTCCCAAACCCAACAAACCAATTACTAAATGGGCAAGGGAACTAAAGAGGGACTTCTCAAATGAAGAAATAAAAATGGCAAAGAAACACATGAGGAAATGTTCATCATCCCTGGTGGTGAAGGAAATGCAAATAAAGACAACCCTGAGATACCACCTTACCCCAGTCAGAATGTCCCACATCCACAAATCAGCCAACGACAAATGCTGGAGGGGATGTGGAGAACGAGGAACGCTATTACACTGCTGGTGGGAATGTACACTCATACAACCACTTTGGAAAGCAGTCTGGAGGGTCCTTAGAAAGCTAAAGATTGACCTCCCTTATGACCCAGTCATACCACTTCTAGGCATCTACCCTGAACAACAGGAACCAATATATAAGGACACGTGCACCTCCATGTTTATTGCAGCACTGTTCCCAATAGCTAGGATATGGAAACAACCTAGATGCCCCACCACAGATGAATGGATCCAAAAATTGTGGTATCTATACACAATGGAATATTATGCAGCCATTAGAAATGACAAAATAATGGCATTTGCAGGGAAATGGATGGAGCTAGAAGGAATCATGTTGAGCGAGGTAAGCCAAGAACGAAGAGACAAATAGTACATGGTCTCCCTGATAAGTGGATGATGAATCCAAAATGTTAGGTGATATGACAAAACTAACAGGACTTAAGAAACAAAGAACTCCCACTCATCTGGTTGAACCACTACTAAATATCCCCATGCTGCTGATCACATATATGGTATATAACATATGAGCACCGTTATATATTACAGACTGTGATAGACAATTTGCTCCAGGAAAGTTAGAATGAACTTGTGACTTTAAATGAGCATCATTATTCCACAATACTGTGAATTTCCGGAAATTAAGTAATCACTTAATCACAATCAAAAAAAAAAAAAAAAAAAAACCTTGGGGAAGGGAGGGAGGGAGGGGATGGTAGGGGGAAAACAATGGAGGGGGTAACAATGTTCAAGAGGAAGTGGAAGTGTACTCATTACCTCACTCATGTAACTGTAACCCTCTGTATAGTATCTTTACAATAAAAAAATTAAAAAAATAAAATAAAATAAAAAAGCCGGAAGTGGTGCTACAGCTCAGGTGGTAGAGTGCTAGCCTTGAGCTGAAGAGCTGAGGGACAGTGCCCAGGCCCAGAGTTCAGGCCCCATGACCGGATCAAAAAAAAAAAAAAAGAAAAGAAATGTACCAGTTTTCTTGCCCATGTAATTGTAACTCCTCTGTATGGTATTCTCACAATTAAAAAAAAAAAGAAAGACTGAAAAGCTCAGAAGACATTTTGCTTTTACCGGCATGGTTCAACTAAAACCAGAAAACAGTTCTTTACATTTATATAAACTATTATATCTAGTGAGGATTTAAAAAGTTTTAGCATATATATTTTAAATTTTATGTCAAAATATTTGTTTATTTTTAATTTTTGTCAGTTGTGGGGTTTGAAATCTGGGCCTGGACGCTGTCCTTCAGCTCTTCACCTCAAGACTAGTGCTCTACCATTTGAACCACTGCCAGTTTTCTGGTGGCTCATTGGAGATAAGAGTCTCACGGACTTTCCTGCGTAGGCTGGCTTTGAATCATGATTCTCAGCTCTCAGACTCCTTACTAGCTAGGATTACAAATATGAACCACTGGCACCTACCTACATAATTATATTTTGCACATTTATGAGGTATGGTGTGGTAATCCCATGCATTTATATCTTGTGTAATTATCAAGCTATATCATATCCATTAGTTTCTGTGTGTAACATTTCTTTTTAATGAGACTGCTCAACCCTTATCTTTTCACTGTGATGAAATATATATTCTTAACTATAATCACTTTTCTTCTTGTGGTATACAATTAATATATTTACTTTTAGTCATGGAAGTCCGCTAATTAAGGTTATATAAAACATGAATTGTAAAGTGAAAAAAATGGTTCCATTACTTGTTTTATCAAAACAATTATGCCTTTTTTCAATTATATTTCTGTGGGAATGTGTAATATTCATTGATTTAATAGTTAAAATTGATAGCAGTTGATTCAAACTTGTATTTGAAAATTGCACACAACAAAAATATACTTCCACTTTCTTCTACCACATAATTAAAATAACAGTATAGCAAAGCTTGGTGTTAGAGGCTCATGTGTAGAATCCTAGAAACTCAGGAGGCTAAGAACTGAAGATTTTGTTTCAATGTCAGTCTAACCAGACAAAAATGTGAAAACTTGACTCAGACGTATACTAGATATTGCAAATAAGGGAAACCATGGGAACTATGCTTCTTTGGGCCTGGCTTACTTCACTTAATATAATTTTTCCAAGTCTTTCTATTTCCTAAAAAATGGGGCAATGTCATTCTTTCTGATGGAGGCATAGAATTCCATTGTGTATATATACCAATTTTCTTGATCCATTCATCTACTGAGGGGCATCTGGGTTGGTTCCATATCTTAGCTATGGTGAATAATGCTGCAATAAACATAGTCGTGCTGGTAGCTTTAGTGTGGTCTTGTTTGTGATCATTTCGGTAAATGCCCAAAAGTGGGATTGCTGGGAAACAGGGGAGCTCTATGTGGAGTCTTTTGAGGAACCTCCATACTGTTTTCCAAAGTGGTTGAACAAGTTTACACTCCCACCAACAATGCAGTATAGTTCTCTTCTGTCCACATCTCCTCCAGCATTTGTTGTCATTAGAGTTCTTGATTATAAACGCACTCATTATCTTGCCCATGTAATTTTAACCCCTCTGTACAATATTTTCACAATAAAAAAATAAAAAATACAAAAAAAATGTGAAAACTTATCTCCAATTATCCAGCAAGAAGGAGAAGGTAAAGATGTGGCTCAAGGAATAGTGTCATCACCCATGAGCAAAAAATACAATGGAGACCATTAAACATAGAGTTCAAGCCCTAAAAATTGCATATACACAGAAAACAACAATAAAAAGTACTGTGAACATCAATAATGAAGACAAAATAGTAGAAAAGATAATGAGAAATGTTGTGTTAACATCTGGAGGACAGAAAGCATTTGACAGAATTTTGTTTCATGAGAGGGAAAAATCAAAGTCTCATTTGTACAATCTCATTGTATCTATTTGTGTTGAAACCTGGCTATTGGGTAACATGTGAAAGTGTAGATTGGATTACCTGACATAGCAGACATTGCCTGTGACTATACACCATCCCACTCGGCAAAAATCTAAACTTGTGCTTGTTAATTTAAATAAAACCTCATGTTAGAGACTGTTTGGTTCACATAGACAAGGGTCCTTATTTTGAGGCTTCAGACCAGTGCTTTTGTTTATAACCACTCCTGCTTTACACCCTTCTTAGCTGGCACCAAGCCAAGACTTTGAGCTATAGACCCCACTGCCTTAATCCCTCCCTTTCTCCAGCTAAAACTCATTTCACATGCTATCTATGTCTTAGCATTAGTTGTTTTCTTTCTAATCCCCACCAGAAAACTCTTATATACATGTAAATCTACTATAAATAACCTAGTTAGAAAAGGTAGTAAGTGTTTAGCATTGGCTGAGGCTCTCATCTGTAGATTTGCTCCTTAATAAATCTGTGCTACACTATCTCTTCTCCATGGCTTTTGAGTCTGACAACTGATTGGTTTGGTTTGATGTAATCCCATTTATCCAGACTTATTTTGATTTGTTGTGCTTCGTGATCTTTGGAAGTTTTGACCTATGCCAAGGGGCCCTCGTGTTTCCCCTAACCCTTCCTATAACATTTTCAAGGAATCTGGACTTACATTGAGGTCTTCGATCCATTTGGAATTGATTCTGGTGCAGAGGGATATATAAGGATATAACTACAGTTTTCTGTGTACAGCCAATTCTACCAGCACAATTTTTTGAAGAGGCTGTTGAGGAGCTTGAGGCCTGAGTGACTCCATCTTGAGCTAGATGTCATCTTCTGAAGTATGAGTTATGCAGCTGACCATGAGCCCAGCCTGGGAATGAACAGAAGAAGCAATTCCTTGGCAACTAGGAACATAAACTATCCTTGGGGAAACCACAGGCAGGCAGGTGCTGGAGGGCATGGTGACCCCCGCAGTTAGGCCACAGGTGGTGTTTGTTTAAAAAAGGAACCCTGCAGTTTAGCAAGTGTGTCCTTGAGACTCCCTGTGGTGCAAGCCAACCAGTTTAAAGTACTTCAACCCTCTGATCTAACCAACAACCTGTTTCTGCTTTGTAGTGTGCCAATCATACTATAAAATTGTATTAAGAGTTTCCCCGCGATGTGTTATAATTTGTTGTAAGATGCTATGATGTATACAAAGTCCCTGCCTTCCCTAAAAATTGTATAAAAAGTACTATAACCCTGGTCTTGGGGACTCTCAGCGTCATGGGCTGTGGGGGGACCAAGTTCCAGCTTGCAATAAAGACTCCTTTGCTTTTACATTGTTGATGGTCTCTGGTGGTCTTTTGGGTAAGGATTTCCAAATTCAGTTTTACATTTGGTGCATTGGCCGGGAATCCCCCCAAAGCCCACCCAGACGCCTTAACCAAGGAGTCATGAGAAGCCCGGCAAGTAAGTAGAGGCATTGCCATTCTGAAATCATCTGGTATTTGAGTTCCCTGCAGGTTCTGTATTGGGGTTGGCAAGAGGTCTTGGCGGACGTGCTATAAGACAGCCAACGGGGCCGGTGGGAGTTGTCCCTCAGATCTCCTGGGGGGTAAACTATCCACTAGTGCAGAAGCTTGAGTCTGGCACTTTCTGACTGATAGTTTACAGGGTAGGCTATCCACTAGTGCGGGGTCCGGCACTTTCTGACTGATAGTGTACAGGGTAGACTGTCCACTAGTGTGGACATTTGGGCCCATTTGTAGTCCAGCACTTTCTGACTGACAGTCTACAATGCACATGCTGTGAACATGTCTTGTCTCAGGGTTCAGTGTTTTGTCTGTGTGTCTTTTGGAATTCTTGGAATGTTTCTCCTCCCAGATTCATCCTGATGCAAGGGCTCAGAGGAGACTGGCTAACACCCCCTTAATATCTGTTTCGCTCTAGCTCCTTCTTTTTTTATGAAACTGCCACTGACCACCTGCAAGTGGCACCAGCAAGATCTTAGCCTCGGGCCTTAGCCCAGGGGGTCTGAGTACGGGGGAGAACCTGTCAGTCTGAGGGGACAGCCACTAGGAACTTCTTTCCCTTGCCCCAAGATGACTGGGAATTCTCCTCTGCCTTGGAAGGCTCCTGGGTCAATGTTTGCAGGAATCTAAAAGAAAAATCCTCCCGAGGTGAGTAGAGGGGGTCCGAGTCCCCTGGTAAGTGAGTGGTGTTGAGATGTTGCCCCATTCACTGAGACCTGATTTCGTCTTTGTGGCCACTTGTCTGTCTTGTTTACTTTGGTGTGTTTTCTGTTCTATGTTTTCTGAGGTAGGGAAGTTCTGGGTGAGAGTGGCAGGCTCACTCAGCAAGCTCTGGATTCAGCTTGAGAACAGCACAGATTTCTGGGGGCCCATTAGTCCCCAACTCAGCCTTTGGTTGTTGTTTTGTCTAGTTCCGTTTTAGAATTGGTACCAGTTTTAAATGTGAATCCTTGGTTTTTGTGTTTATCAGTGTTTTTGATATTTATTTGAACATCTCTGGGGGAATAAAAGTCTCAGCCTCCGGCTGGGCTTGGTCACAGACCTGCTAAGTCTCCCTCCCCCCTTCTTTTGTTACAGCAGCCAAGAGGAGGGGCATGGACAAGCCTCAGGTGCACCTTCTCCTGGTGGAGGCTGCTGGAGAGGTTAGGGTGTAGATAGCAGTGAGCCTGGTCTGGACTTTCAGCTGCTCCAGACAGCTTAACAATTTGTAAAGTGCTTTTGTCAAAATTGGGTAAAAATCAGGCCCGTTCAGTTTCAGGTGACCCCCTCACCCAGCCCTCCTCCAACAGAAGGGATTCAAAAGACTGATTAGTGAAATACCTTGCTAAACAAGCAAGCCCTGGAAAAATGAAGCTCAACAAAGGTACTTCGTTTAAAAGAAATATTGTCTTAAAATTTTTTAAAAAACTTTAGAAAATGTACGTACAACTGATTTTGATTTTTTGTGTGCTTTAAGATCTGTGTGAGTGTTTTGTATGTGTTTATGAACATGTTCAAGATAAGAGTTGTCAGCATGCTGTAACAATGGGTGAGTTTAAGTTTAAAATTCAAAAGATTATGAGGTTTGGACATTACCAAAAATTTTAAGGAATCTTCACATTGTTTTTAACGGCTTTTTAAAGATTCTTTAACTTAAAAATTAGAAAATCTGGTGTTGAGTTCTAATTTTATTCCCTTGTGGTCAGAGAGAATGCAAGGTTTCTGAATTTGGACAAGTTTGCTTTGTGGCCTAAAATGTGGTCTATTTTAGAAAATGTTCCATGTGCTGTTGAGAAAAACGTGTATTCTTGTGGAGAGCTGCAGGAGCCACGACCAAAGACAGCCAGGCAGTAAGGCGTGGCCACAAAAGCAACATTGTAGCTCCTTGGTAAGATGGCGCTGGCTCCCGCCTTCTGTCTTCCCGGTGACAAGTGCTCTCTGTAAAAACAACTCCTTATATGGCTATGACTTGGTTCCTAGTTTGCTTCCGTGTTTGCGACCCTATCGGTATATGCCACGTGGTGCTTCAGGATTGGCCATCCAGGAGACTTATAACCAGAGCGTGGGGGCGGGGGGGGGGGGTACAGAGAAGCAGGAAGAAGCGGGCAGAAGAAGCAGGAGAGAAGATGTTGTAAAAGGTCCTGAATAAACCGCATTGAGAAGAATCCCGGGTCGCGTCTTCCTTGCTGGTCGAGGTGGTCGCAACATATTCTTATGCTGCTGGGTGAAATTTTCGGCAGATGTCTGTTAAATCTAGTTGATCTTTGCAGTTGTTTAGATCTGCAGTTTCTTTGTTGAGTTTTTGCTGAGTTGATCTATCTAGTTGGGAAAGTGGTGTGTTAAAATCCCCAACAATTAATGTCTTTGGATCTATGTAGGATTTGAAGGAAAGTAGTGTTTCTTGGATAAATTTGGGTGCTCCGTTGTTTGGTGAATAGATATTTAGAATTGTAATATCCTCCTGAAGGAGAGATCCCTCAATTAGTATGTAGTGACATTCTTTGTCTCTTCTCACGAATTTTAATTTGAAGTCTATTTTATCTGATATTAGGATTGCAATTCCTGCCTGTTTATGGGGGCCATATCACCTTGCACCAGAATCCACTCCAAATGGATCAAAGACCTCGAGTCAAAACAGACACTCTGAAAACATTACAGGATGCAATAGGAGAAACGCTAGGTCTCCTTGGCACAGGCTGAAAATTTTTTTTTTAATTTTATTTTATTTTATTTGAGAACATACTGTACAGAGGGGCTACAATTACATGGGCAGGATGATGCATACATTTCTTACCAAGCATTGCAGCCTCCTCCTTTGTTTACCCTTCACCTCCCTTCCCCGCCTCCCCCCACCCAATTATACCCCCCTCCTCCCCACACACCGACATTGTAAAGCTGGTTTTGACATGACATTTTGTACTTCTCATTGTTGCAACAGGTCCACCTGAATCCTTAAACGACTTGTTTGTCCCCATCTCCTCCACATGTTATACTGACATCAAATATAGTGAAAGCGGGGGTTACACTGTGGGGGAGGGACACACAAAGCAACAAAGAAATAATCTTATAAATGCGTTAGAAACACATGCATGAAAGAAACAAAAACATTAAAATACATATTTAAGGGTTCATTTTCCTAACATCACATTATCTGACCTTTTCCGCTTGACTCATACCTATACTATATATTGCAAATAAGGGAAACCATGGGAGCTATGCTTCTTTGGGCCTGGCTTACTTCACTTAATATAATTTTTTCCAAACCTTTCCATTTCCTAACAAATGGGGAAATGTCATTCTTTCTGATGGAGGCATAGAATTCCATTGTGTATATATACCACATTTTCTTGATCCATTCATCTACTGAGGGGCATCTGGGTTGGTTCCATATCTTAGCTATGGTAAATAATGCTGCAATAAACATAGTTGTGCTGGTAGCTTTAGTGTGGTCTTGTTTGTAAACATTTGGGTAAATGCCCAAAAGTGGGATTGCTGGATCATAGGGGAGATCTATGTGAAGTCTTTTGAGGAAACTCCATACTGCTTTCCAAAGTGGTTGAACAAGTTTACATTCCCACCAACAATGAAGTAAGGTTCCTTTCTGTCCACATCCCCTCCAGCATCTGTTGTTGTTAGAGTTCTTGATTTTTGCTGTTCTAACTGGAGTGAGGTGATATCTCAATGTTGTTTTGATTTGCATTTCTTTTATTGCTAGGGATGTTGAACATTTCTTCATGTGTCTATTGGCTATCCTTCTTTCTTCTTCAGAGAAGCTTCTCTTTAAGTCTTTCGCCCACTTATTTATTGGGCAGTTGTTTCTTTGAGGATTTGTTGTTGGGGGGTTTAATTTTTTGAGTTCCAAGTATATTTTAGATATGAGACCCTTGTCCGTTGTATGGCTAGTAAAGATCTTCTCCCAATCGGTGGGCTTTCTATTGATCTTGCCAGCTATGTCATTTGCCCTGCAGAAGCTCTGCAATCTTATGCAATCCCATTTGTCTAACCTTTCTTTGATTTGTTGTGCTTCCGGATCTCTATTCAGAAAATTTCGGCCTGAGCCAAGGAGACCTAGGGTTTCTCCTATTCCATCCTGTAATGTTTTCAGAGTGTCTGCTTTGAGTTCAAGGTCTTTGATCCATTTGGAGTTGATTCTGGTGCAGGGTGATATATAAGGATCTAGCTTTAGTTTTCTACATGTAGTTAACCAATTTTGCCAGCACCATTTACTGAAGAGGCTGTCTTTCTTCCATTCTATTGTTTTAGCTTCCTTATCGAAGATTAGATGGCTATAGGTCTGTAGGTTCATTTCTGGGTTTTCAATTCTATTCCATTGGTCCTGAGGTCTGTTCTTATGCCAATACCAAGCTGTTTTGATTACTATGGCTTTATAGTAGAGTTTGAAATTTGGTATTGATATTCCTCCAGCAGTGTTCTTTCCGTTGAGAAGTGTTTTTGCTATTCGGGGTCTTTTATTGTTCCATATGAATTTTTGGATTGCCTCCTCTATTTCCTTGAAGAATGAGGGTGGAATTTTGATAGGTATCGCGTTGAATTTGTAGATAGCCTTGGGAAGTATTGCCATTTTCACGATGTTAATCTTGCCAATCCAGGAGCATGGGAGGTTTTGCCATTTTTTAAGTTCTGTGTTGATTTCCTTTTTCAAGATTTTAAAGTTTTCATCATAGAGGTCCTTCACTTCTTTGGTTAAGTTAATTCCTAGGTATTTTATTTTTTGTGGGGCTATTACAAATGGAGTTGCTTTCCTAATTTCAGCCACACTTTTCTCATTGTTGGCATACAGAAAAGCCATTGATTTTTGGGGGTTAATTTTATAACCTGCTACTTTGCCAAAGTTTTGAATCAGCTTGAGTAATTTGGGAGTGGAGTCTATGGGATTCTTTAAATACAAGATCATGAGGCTGAAAATTTTTTAATAGAGACCCAGAAACACAACAAATCAAAGAAAGGTTGGACAAATGAGATTGCATGAAGTTAGAGAGCTTCTGCATGGCAAAGGACATAGCTAGCAAGATCAATAGAAAGCCTACGGATTGGGAGATCTTCATTAGCCATACAATGGACAAGGGTCTCATATCTAATATATACTTAGAACTCAAAAAATTAAATCCCCCGACAACAAATCCTCAAAGAAACAACTGCCCAATAACTAAGTGGGCTAAAGACTTAAAGAGAAACTTCTCTGAAGAGGAAAGAAGGATGGCCAATCAACACATGAAGAAATGCTCAACCTCTCTAGCCATAAAAGAAATGCAAATCAAAACAACATTGAGATATCACCTCACTCCAGTTAGAATGGCTGAAATCAAGAACTCTAAAAACAACAGATGCTGGAGGGGATGTGGACAGAAGGGAACCTTACTGCATTGTTGGTGGTCATGTAAAGTTGTTCAACCACTTTGGAAAGTAGTATGGAGGTTCGTCAAAAGACTCCACATAGAGCTCCCATATGACCCAGCAATCACACTTTTGGGCATTTACCCAAAAGTATACAAACAAGACCACCAGCACGACTATGTTTATTGGAGCACTATTTACTATAGCTAAGTTATGGAACCAACCCAGATGCCCCTCAGTAGATGAATGGGTCAAGAAAATGTGGTATATATACACAATGGAATTCTATGACTCCATCAGAAAGAATGACATTGCCCCATTTGTTAAGAAGTTGAAAGACTTGGAAAAAATTATATTAAGTGAAGTAAGCGAAGCCCAAAGAAACATAGGTCCCATGGTTTCCCTTATTTGCAATATCTAGTATATGTCTGAGTCAAGCAGAAAAGGTCAGATCAGGTGATGTTAGGAAAATGAACTCTAAGATATGTATTCAAATGTGTTTTTTTCTTTCATGCATTTGTTTCTAATGCATTTATAAGATTATTTCTTTGTTGCTTTGTATGTCCCTCCCCCACAGTATAACCCCTGCTTTCACTGTATTTGATGTTGGTATAATTTGTGGAGGGGAAGGGGAAAAACAAGTCGTTTAAATAAGGATACAGGTGGACCCGTTGCAACAATGAAAAGTACAAGTTTTCATGTGGAAAACCAACTTTACAACTTTGTTGCGGGGGGGGAGGGGCGGGAAGGATTGGGTGGGGGGGTGGGGGGAGGCTGGGAAGGGATGGAAAGGGGAAACAAAGGAGGAGGCTACAATGCTTGATAAGAAATGTACTCATTATCTTGCCCATCTAATTGTAACCCCTCTGTACAGTATTTTCACAATAAAAATAAATAAAAATTAAAAAATTAGAAATCTGGTATTTTAAAATCTAATATTTTAAAATGCATAAGGCTGTTTATACTGTAATCAAGATATCTGGCTTAACACAAATACATTGGCTGTTTGGAATTTAGTTCCTTGGCTAAAATTTGGGGATAAATATTAGAAATTTAAGTGTAAAGGTTAGTTTAACACTGTCAAAGATGTTACCTGTTCTGTCTGTCTAAAACTGTGTATTTCATTCGAGAACCAAGAGATAAGAAAAGGGAAAACTTAGAAACCAACAGAAGACCTGTCTTTAGGTGTGAGGAGTGAACAGGCAGAAGCGCAGTTCAGCTGGTCATGTATGGTGGGACAGGCCCTGAGGAAGTCCACAGATAATGGGACAGGCCCTGGGAGGAGTCCATGCATGGTGAAAGGGGGCAAACTGGCACAAAGGCAGTTCACCTAACACTAAAGAGTTGGCTTAGGTACGTGCCCATTCCATAGGAGGGGCCAAGTGGCCCATCTTTGTTCTGTCCCTTTTCCCTAGAGATTGACACTGGAAACATGATTGTTAAAATGAGTGATGTGATGATCTGATTAGTATTGCTAAAACTGCCCCTTGGACTTAAAAAGAGGATTAAAAAGTTTATTTGTATAATGTGATTTGCTTTCAATGATGTTCTACAAGTAGTATATGTTTCTAAAAGTCATAAGGGTGTTATGTCTAGCTTCTTGGTACAGTGATGGTGATTGTAATTCTTGCATTAAGGAAAAATTGACATTTAAGTTTAAAAGTTTTAGTGTGTATCTGTTTTAAAACAAGCAGCCAAGAGACAATGAATGACACTTTGCCTCAAGATTTAAGAGATTTTTTAAAATGCAACTAAAAACTAATGTATAGAATATTAAAAAGGAGATTAATAGGAGGCTTAAAAATTAGGAATGGATTTTTGGATATAAAGTTTAAGAGTAAAATTGTTCTTAATATTTGCCTCAAAGTGCACAAAGGAAAAATTAGGATTACCAAAATAATTGCTATTCTAGTTTGCTCTTATAGGTTTTTTTTTAAACAGTTTCCAGCAAGCCCAGAGCAAAGTACAAAGGATTCTTACAAGTTTGTTAGATGTAATTTTGGCTTTTATAAGTTCCAGGTAAGAGCATGCTTAAAAGCTACTTCTATGTTGACCACCTTGTTGCTTTTAATTGGAATAAAGTGGCCTTCTATAAGACTCATTGATCTGCAAACTGGTTCGAAGTCAGCCCAGGGAAGAAAAAGGTCCCTGTGAGACTGTCACCTCTAATCATCCAGCAGAGTGCTGAACGAGCAAGCAGAGTTGCTTTGGGACTCAAAGTGGCAGAGTGCTAACCTTGAGCTGTAGAGCTGAGGGACAGCACTCAGGCCCTGAGTTCAAGTTTAGCGACCAACTAAGGGAAATGCCAATGAGGCATTTTTTCCAGTGTGGAGAAGACACTCCTGGAACGAAAGCAATGGTGGAGCATCCAGAGGTAGTAAGCCACTGCTTGGATGGCAGAAATGTCAGATCCTAGAGTCATTTGTGCATGGCCCTTCAAGAATTGATCAGAGCCAGGAGGTCATGCGAAGACAGTTTGTAAGCATGCCTAATGTCCATGACTATTTACCTCGTAAGGGACAGGAACTTGCCATCCTGTGACAGTAGTAAAAAGCTAAAGTTATAAAATGTGGGGGATAGTTTAAATCCCAACCCTTGTATGTGCCAAAAATTCTAATTGGCAATAATTTTTGAGCTGACACCAGCTACATGAAATTCATCTCCTCAGGAAAAAGTTTGTAAACCTGTAAGTGTGTTTCTATTGATATCTCTCTGAAGGTCTGCATAGGTAACTGGGGCATCATTAGAGACCACATTCCTAAGCCATCCAGAAAGATGCTTTTGCAAACCAGAAGGCTTGTTTACAAGCTACACTGCTGTAGCCAGAGAAAAGGTTTGTGCATTTGCCAAAAGTTAAAATATCGTTCTTTGTAAAATAGGCTAAGGTTATAGGTTCCTGGCTAGGTAGGATCAACACCCCTGAGTCAGCTTAAAGAAGTTACAGAAGATGAATATTCACCCATCTTCTGCTTTTAAGAACAAGGGACCAGAGTCACTTTAAAAAGTTGTGTCCAAATAGACAGAAGGAAAAGGCATGGGAAATAGTACAGGCCTGAGCCCTCTATATCTGCCTAGAAAATCAGCCTTATTAAAAGAACTATCTAGTTTAAATAGTTGTCATCTTGGTAAATTGTCGTGGGCTATTGTCTAAATAGTCTTAAAAACTAGTGGGGTCACAGCCAGCCTAGCCTATGCAATGTATCCTTAACCAGTCTGTGTAGGAATTTGCAGCCCAGCAGGAGGTGTGACAGTCCCTTGAAGCCACTGAAAGACCCTGCTGCTGCTGCTACAGCTTGACAGTCCCCTGGAAGAAATCTACATTGTTACCCTGACCACCTCCACTGTGAAAAAAGTAGAGTGAACTGCCTGATTCCATCACCTGAGACTGCATCCTGGTTGAAAGCTGCTAAAACTGAGATCTTGTGGGACATTCTTTTGGGTGATATCCAGAAACCTTCTCTATTCCCACAGTGGATATTGGGGGCAAGGATATCACTGGCTTGCTTGCCTTAGGCACTTCAGTGCATAGTGACTGAAAATCCACTCTATAGTCACAGCCAAGTTTGGCTCTGGTATGGTAATAACCTGAGTTTGTTTTCAATACAGGTAGTAATGAGACCCAGCCCTGCTCTTAGCCTTAAAATCTAGCAAGTTTCTGCATACCAGTGGTGACTTGAGGCTGCTCTGAGATAACTTGGTTCTGCAAGCCAAAGGAAAAATGGGCATTTTAAAACTCTAGCCACAAAGAAGTTCAAGGAATTGCAAACAAGAGGAGGGTAGTAAAGAAAGCCTTGGGAAAGGAATTGGGAAAAAATTAGTATCCTCTTTGGATAAAAAAGGATTTGAAAAGTAAGGATTGTCTTAAAACATTAAGTCATTGGAGTAAAGAAGACAAACCTCAGACAGTTTAAGTATGTAGTAAATGGTATGAGTATGTCTTAATATTGGAGCTTCATGAGTACTGCTGGTATAAAATTAAGTTAACTGATATACAGAGTCAGGACTGGTGGAAAAAAATGTAAGGGCCTTTGGTACTGTTAATTTTGTTACTCACAGTCGGGTCCAGTGTTGTAAACCGGCTAGGGATGTTTGTTAGAAAACGCATTAACACTGTACAGCTGATGATCTTAAAGGCTCAATATCATCTGGTACCCAATGGAGAACATGATGTGTGCCCATAAGGACCATGATTGGCCCTTAAGGCCTATCAGAAAGGGGGAAATGAGGAGCCTGAGGCCTGAGTGACTCCATCTTGAGCTAGATGTCATCTTCTGAAGTATGAGTTATGCAGCTGACCATGAGCCCGACCTGGGAATGAACAGAAGAAGCAATTCCCTGGCAACTGGGAACATAAACTATCCTTGGGGAAACCGCAGGCAGGCAGGTGCTGGAGGGCATGGTGACCCCCGCAGTCAGGCCACAGGTGGTGTTTGTTTATAAAAGGAGCCCTGCAGTTTAGCAAGTGTGTCCTTGAGACTCCCTGTGGTGCAAGCCAACCAGTTTAAAGTACTTCAACCCTCTGATCTAACCAACAACCTGTTTCTGCTTTGTAGTGCGCCAGTCATACTATAGAATTGTATTAAGAGTTTCCCTGCGATGTGTTATAATTTGTTGTAAGATGCTATGATGTATACAAAGTCCCTGCCTTCCCTAAAAATTGTATAAAAAGTACTATAACCCTGGTCTTGGGGCCTCTTAGCGTCATGGGCTGCTGCCATGTATGTGGTGGGACCAAGTTCTAGCTTGCAATAAAGACTCCTTTGCTTTTACATTGTTGATGGTCTCTGGTGGTATTTTGGGTAAGGATTTCCAAATTCGGTTTTACACTGTCTTTCTTCCATCCTGTTTCTGGCTCCCTTATCAAAGATTATGTGCCTGTAGGAGTGGATTCATTTCTGGGTCTTCAATTCTGTTGTATTGATGGAATTCTGTGCTTCTATCGGAAAGAATGGCACTACCCCATTCCTGAGGAATTGGAAAAACTGGAAAAAATGATATTAAGTGAAATAAGCCAGATCCAATTAAATATATACTGCATGATTTTCCTCATTTATAATAACTAGAATATGCCCATAAATCTAAAGTTAATCCAGTAGGTAGTAAAAGACAAATAATTATACTTGGGCATGAATAACTAACAGCAATCTAAGCATTCACATGGTGAAAGCAAGGGCAGCTATTCTTAGGAGAGGATCACAATGGCTCAATACCTATGTACATATGACCATATTGCAATGAACTCTAAGAATCAATCATGCATATGAAATACATATATCTGTATACAATTTAATAGATGTCATAAAATAACCGACTTCCCTGTAATCTCAAAGCAAAATTGTAGGTTTAGAAGATAAAATTGAGGAATGTTTTCAAAACAAAAACTAAAATATATAGAGGAAAAAGTGGGAGAGAAAAGATAAGATGAAAAGTAGAGTAGCTATCTATTGAAGAATTCATAAAAAATTTCCAAAACTATACAAGAGAGCTGGGGTACAGCTCAGTTGTAGGACTAGACTAATATATACAAAGCCATGGGTTCAATCTCCAAGAAGGCATAATAAGGTAATAAATAGTAATAATAAAATAATTACTTGAAATAAATGCTTTCATGTTAGAGAGGCCTGATTCTTAAAACAGTATACAAATTACTCTCAATTCTTGTATCCAATGACATAAAACCACAAGAATGAAGAGGAAATAGTTTTCCTTTTCTATCCTTTCCTTTAGTTTTCTGTTTTCTTCTTTTCTTTTTTCCTTTGGCACTACTGGTGCTTGAAGTTGCTAAGGCTCTGACCACTATTTTTCAGATGAGGTCTTACTTCTTGGCCAAGCCTCCTTTGAGCAATAATTTCTTACCTATGGCTTCCACAAACATGAGATAACAGGGAAATTACACTATACCTAGTTTTCTGTGTTTTTATAGTTTCTCACTTTTTTTTTTGTCAGAACTGGCCCTGGATGTTGGTGTTCTAAAGTTCTGCCTTCTAATTAGCAAGCTTGGACTCAGACTATTTTCCAATGTAAACATTCGATATTGACTTCTATTTTCTAGATATCATTAAATTCTATTGAGCTTAGTATGGATCTTTATGATGTTATAAGAAGAACACAGAGAAATCCCTTGAATATTTTCCCAGTTTCTTTAAATATTTATAGAATGACATCACAAGTAGGACATTAATATTTCACAAGTGCCTTATGCAGACTTCAGTTACTTTAATTATTTTGTGCACATATTAAGTCCAATATAATTTTATCAATTCTATATTAATATATCATATTTACAGATAACGTTTCTTTACCAAAAATGAGTCTTGTCTCATGCTTCCCTTTTATAATTAAACCCACTACTTCTCTTTGTCCCATCCCAAACCTGTTTCATCCTGGCAACCAACACATTTTTTTTTCTCCGACTTCTAGCTCATGCAATAAATAAGCTTTTAGAATTTCCTTCAGATCTATGGTAGATTATTGTCAGTTGTTGTATGCCTTAATAATGTATTGTATTCCCAGAAGTTGCCTTTGGTTCTGTCATTATAGAATGTAGCACAATTCGTTTCCCATTTACCTGAAGAAAGCCTGAACTGACTAGAGGAAATAATGCTGGTATAAACCTATGTGTTTTGGCCTTTGGGTGAATGTTACATTTTATTTCTATGAGACAAAGCCTAAAGAACTCAATTCCTGTTGCATATTTCATATTCTAGGAACCTGTCAAAATGTTTTCAGAAGTGGCTTTCCCATTTGAATTCCTGCCAGCATCCAGTTTCTCTGTTTCTTGATAGCATTTAGTACGGACATTGTTGTATTATGTGAAGTAATTCTCATATATGTTTTATAATGTCATTTTAGTTTTAATGTGCATTCATTTGATGACTGATGATGCTTTTCTTGTGCTTATTTTTCACAACATGTATTTTGCTGGTTTCTACTCGATTTTTTTTTTTAACATTAGGTTTTGAGCATTTTATGTAGAGTCTACATTTGAGGCATTCTTCAGGTACAGGATTTGCAAATATTTTATCCTTGACTATGGGTACCCTTCATCATCATTACCACCACCATCATCATCATCACTATTAGTATTACTATTATTAATTTTGTACATGTATGTATGGTCCTGGGGATTGAAATCAGGGCCCCTGAGATTTGTTGCATTTTGTTAACAATTTGCCATTTGAGGGGCTGGGAAGGTGGCTCAATGTAGAGCGCTTGCCTTGCATGCATGAGGCCCTGGGTTCTATTCCTCAGCACCACACAAGCAAAAAAGAAAAAAGCCAGAAGTGGCACTGTGGCTCAAGTGGTAGAGTGCTAGCCTTGAGCTGAAGAGCTGAGGGACAGCACCTAGGCCCAGAGTTCAGGCCCCACGACTGGACCCAAAAAATAAAAAATAAAAAAAATAAAAAAAAACAATTTACCATTTGAGTCATGCCTCACTTCTGGCTTTTTTGCTGATTAAGCAGAGATAAGATTCTCAGGGACTTTATTTTGTGGGCTGCCTTCAAACAGTAATACTCAAATCACAGCCTAGCTGTGATGAGATACATGAGCACCCTGCTCCTAAATTCTATTCACTATTTGTATACGAGACTAAATTATTTTTGACTTTTATTGAGTTTTATTGAGTTATACTATATCAAGTTTTCCTTTCCAATAATTTTAATGCCATACTTAAGTATGCTTAAATTGTCAAGACATCTTCCTTTGCTTTATATTTACATCACTCTTTTGTTTTATATGCCACTTTCAAAACCTGCTTGAAGATAATATTTGAATAAATTGTTATATTTAAGTCAACGTTCACTTTTTAATTCTCCCCAATACTGTCTAATCTATCACCACTTATTAAAGAGAATGTCATTCCACAAGTGTTTGGTTTTAAACTCTTATTAAATATTCCTTGATAATATGTATGTGGCTCTAATCTGGTGCCGTCCAGACCCATTGAGCTTTATAATCTTTCCTCTACAAATATAACAATTTTACACTAACACCTTTAATATTAGACAGAGAAATATATTCCAGTTTATTTTCTTTTGTCAATGAGTCAAGAGTGCTGGTCAGGTGTTTCAAGAAATTGTCATAAACTTATAAATAAAATTGTGAAGCTGGGTACTGTCAGCTCATGCTTATAATCCTAGCTGCATAGGAGACTGAGATCTGAGGATTGCGGTTCAAAGCCAGCTGGAACAGGAATGTCTGTGAGACTCTTATCTCCAATTAATCACCAGAAATCCAGAAGTGGCACAGTTGCTCAAGTGGTAGAGCACTCACTTTGAGCTGAAGAGCTGAGGGACAGTACCCAGGCCCAGATTTCAAGCCCCAAGAATGACCAAATAAAAGGAGGGGGATGAAGCAGGAGACAATTAAATAACTTTGCTCAAATGTATCCTCCAATCCACAAAAATTATATGTCTGTATTTACTTAGATTTTTGCCTTTATATTCAGCATTTTATAATTTTCAATGATACTGGGTGAACAACACTGAAATACATTTTGACGATGTGTGGAGATAGCACAAAGACATTAACAGAAAACAGTTGAAAAATAAGGGGCAATGGGAATGGAGAAAGACAGAAACAGGTTAATCAGGCCTTTGATCAATATGTGCATGTGCAAAATATTTCAATAAGATTTCTTCGTACAATTAATATGCACCAATTAATAAATATCTTCCAAAGGCATTGGTATTCATGTATGACATAAAGGATAAATACAGATTCTCTGGTGAAATGAAACAAAGATAGACGCGAAAATACATAATTATAGTAATTGTGTAAACGAACTAAGAAATTTGGTCAACATTCTGAGGGCTCATGGTTCATTAGACTAGAAGGCCATTGGTGTCTAAGATAATACTAAAATGTTAGACTTGAGCCTATCTTTAAGACTGCTTAATGCTAAAGTAAAATCAATAAAGGACATGTTTGGCAAATAAAGTAAAATGATCGCTTATGGACAAATGAAAATAATAATATACATATATAGTTATTTGTATATATACACATATAAATATGAAATATGCATAGGTACACATAGTATGTATAGATATGCACTTATTTAAAGAGATTTGAATCAGAAATATATTAAGAGCATATTAATGCCAATGAAAAACTTTAACCATCCTGAATATGTTATCCAAAAATCCAAATACATATCTCTGTAATAATATACCAACAACCAAAGAACATATTAAAAGATCATAGCATACCTAGACATTGCATACATATAGAGATTAGTGGAAATAGAAACAACAATAAGATAGCACTGCACAACCACTATGTAGAAATTGGAATCCTTATACATTGTTGCTTAGCACTTAAAGTGATATAGTCAGTTTATTAAACATACTGGGAATCTTTAAGATACTACACATCTAGTTGCTCTATTATCCAGCATTTTAAGTCATAGTTTTATATACAAAATAGATTTCAACACATGACCAATGAGACACATGTACAAGAATATAGATAGCAAAACCTTTTACAATAATATATAATAAAATATTGAAATGCCCATTGAGGACATTATATAATTCTATACATGTATACAAAACAATACGGCCTATCTGTCAGAAAAATTTACATGAACTTACTTGGGAAACACTAATATTACATGGGAGAAATGGATAAAATAGACTGCATTTTCTAATTAAATGAGCTTTTTAAAATTGGTACATCTGTAGTGGTAGACTATGAAGTAATGTTTGGTCAAGTGGAGGGTAGGTTGAAATGATGACAGGAAGTGACTACTAATAAATATTGGAGTATTTTGAGGGGGTAGTAATGATAAAATGTTCTAGAGCTGAAGGTGATGTTCATAGTCAACTCTTAACTTTCTATGAATCATTGTACTTTATCGAAGAATTACAGATTGCATTTGCATTAACCTTAGGAAAAATTTTAGAATAGTAGTGGGTGAATCTGAGTGTTAATTTAGCATTTAAAATCACAGAATTCTGTAATGCATAAGTTTAGTATGTTGATGAATGAGACTATCAATAAAATACGAATTGTGACATATCCTCTAAGTGACTATATATGACATTGTGAGTCAGTGAATCTTCTACAAAATTATGTAAATTGAGAGATGAGATAGGATTGAGAAGGATGAGAGACAATGATCATCAAGATGCATTGTACTGGGCTAGGAATGTGGCTTAGTGGTAGACTTACTTAGTGGTAGTGAGAAGCCCTGGGTTTGATTCCTCAGTACTACATAAACAAAACAAGCTGGAATTGGTACTGTGACACAAGTTGCAGAGTGCTAGCATGAGGAAAAGAAGCTCAAGGACAGTGCCCATTGTCAAGGCCCTAAGTTCAAGACCCAGGACTGGCAAAAAAAAAAAAAAAAAAAAGGAAGCATTGTATTAAGACAGACACTAGCAGCTCATGCCTGTAATCCTAGATACTCAGGAGGCTGAGGATTGAGGTTTGAAGCCAGCCCAGGCAGGAAAGTCCATGAAATTCTTATCTCCAGTGAAATCTGAGAAAAATCTGAAAGTGCTGCTGTTCCTCCAGTGATAGATTTCTAGTGTTCATCCAAAGGAGCTCAGGGTCAGCTCCCAGGCAAAGAGTTCAAACCTCAGGAGAGAAAAAAGGAAAACAAAATAACTCACTAAACACTATTTATAAACTGCCTGGTCAAACAGCAACCCCCAATCACATACTTAAAGTTAATTAAAAATATGATTAGAATAAAATGCAAGTCATTTTAGGGACCAAACATAGATAGAATACAAAGGTTGTTTACAGGGACAAAGTAAATTTTATATCACGCAGTTTGAGTTGAAATTTGTTCTTCAGTCTTATTAAATCATTTGTGAAATTGACAATAGTGCCAATTACAGATTTATTTCCTTGAGGAAAAGGGTGAATTCTGATGTCTTGTCATAGCAAACCTTAGTGGTAAATTTTTTGCCTCTTTTTGAAGTATAACTGATATTTTAAAGTAGATTTGCCCTACTATAATATTAATTTAATCAATCATTTCATTAGGGCAATGTTGGTCAGATTTTTTCCAGTAAATCTTATCCCTTATAATAAATGAGAACATGCTGTGTCAGTCTCCTATTAATATGACAAAATCGTTTATGAAATCAACTTAAAAGGAGGAAAGATTAGTCTTGGCTTCTGATTTTATACGTTTCAGTTTATGTTTCTTATCCTCATTGCTTTGGGTTGACACAGTACCCATGTCAGGAACATGTGATGGAGTATGTATATTCGTGGAAGCCAGGAAGAAAAGAAGAGGAGGAATAGGAGTGGGAGAGGGAGAAAGAGGGGTAGAGAGAGAGGGAGAAGGAAAATGAGAAGGAGACAGAGAAGAAAAAGAAGGAAGAATAGGAAAGGACTTTGATCTTAACGTCCTCTGATCACAAGTTCTCAGTGACCAAATCTCTACAGCTGTGCCCACTTGAAAAGGTTCACCACCTCTTTATGGCAACATAGTGAAAACTAATTATTAATCCCAATCCTTTATGATTTCAGATTTAATTTCTAGAATGGTGGGTAGATATTTCTGTACAATTGTGATAACTTCTGTTCCTAAGTATTTACTTCAATTAATCAGAGGAGCTATTTGGCATGGAGTTGGTTTGGTTATACAATTGCTGGAGAGATGAATGAAATATTTAGACTGCAAATACATTTTATTTAACAGATAAGGAAGCTTCAAGAGATTTCATTTTTGATCTTCAAAAATGACTATTTCATCTAACTCATAATGACTTGAATTTTTCATAATTTTATGGCATTTATATTCAAGTTTTTTTGTCATTTATAGTGAGGTTCATTCTTTCTAGTTGAAGGAAAAATGAATACTATAACTTCTATAGAGAGTAGGTATAATATGAATTTCCTGCCATTCAATAATGTTATATTCAAATATATAGGAATAATTGGATAAGTCATAGAATATTTTGCTTTAGTTAGCTCATATTGAGATTGATTCAATTTCTAAAAATCAGTGTTGACATAAAACATATGAAATTCAGTGTTTCTCTGAAATGACTTGGTACTCAAATCTCAGAAATACATGACCAGTAACTAAGATTTCTGCATATTCAAAAAAATGTATGAATCTAAATTTTTATGTCAAAAAAGTTTAGGGTAAAAAGAATAGAAAATCATGTAGCTGCAATAGATAAAATTTAAAGTTAATGACAAATTGCTTCATTCAGCCTGATAGATCCTATTGATTTTAGCTTACATGAGAAATTTGATTAATGATCCTTTTGTCGCTTTTGAATAATAGAGTATTCAATTTGTCCAAAGATTCTGTCATTGAAACCTTTAGTGCATATTTTTTCATAAAAATGAAAAGTATTTTTCCACAGTACAGGTTCAGATTTAATAACTAAATAAATATCTAAATGTTAATTTGTTAAATTGACCTCTGGAATTCAAATAATAAGAAATTTATTTTATTCTTAGATATATTATATCTGTGCTGAATATGAGTGTCTCAAGCTTCTAATCCTTGCTTTTCTGGAAGCTGGACTTCAAAGCCAGCCTTGGCAAGAAAGTTTGTGAGACACATCTCAATCACACACACACACACACACACACACACACACACACACACACACACACACACACACACACACACACACACACACACACACACACACACACACAGAAAGCCAGAAGTGGAGTTGTGGATCAAATGTTAGGGCACTATCCTTGAGTGAATAAAAGTAAAGGATAGGCCTTGAGTTCAAATCACAAGAACAAAACACGCACACACACACACACACACACACACACACACACACACTCTCTCTCACACACACACACAGACATGTACAATATTATGTCTAAATTCTTATTTTAGTTTGAAGAAATAAACAATGACATGAAAAGTAATATTTGTTACATATCCTGCATTTTTGTGAAGTGCTTTTTAGTGGTTTTTAGTTTTTTGTTTTAAGATATAGCTTAGGTTATTAAAATTAATATTAATCTATTTAATAGTTATAATTCCTCATAACACATTGGAGTACAACATTTGGTATTTTTTCTATAGTGTTAAGAAGTATTCTGAGTAAAAAAAAGAAATGAAGAATGGAAGAAAAAAGAAAGAAAGAAAGAAAGAAACAAGAAAGAGAAAGAAAGAAGAGAGAAAGAGAGAGGTAGGGATGGAGGGAAGGAGGGAGGAAGGAAAGAAGAAAAGAAGGAAGGAAGGAAGGGACAAAAACAATTTAATTTATAAAATCTGATATTTAGCAGAACATAAATTTCATGTAAGTTAACTCTTTAGTAAATGCAAGGTTTCAATTGCCACTTCTCTGCATGTTCTCTATGCATGAATGAAACCAACAAATGAGGGATCATAAATAACCACCTGAATCTGTTTGCATCTGTAGTAAATATGTACACAAATATTTTTCTCATTTTTTATACATCATTAAATAACTATTTGCAAACAATTTACATTTAGTTATAAATATTCTAAAAATTGATGTAACCAAAGGATGTCAATGTATTATATAATGTGAACTCTGGTATTTATAATGCTAATAATATTACATTCTTCATGTTATATTAATTATAACAATTACATTATGTATTTTTTCAGAGAAATTAGCATCCTCTAATTTTGGTGTCTGTGGGAGTCCTAATAGCAGACGGTAATTAAAATCAAAGGAGATCTGTATTTCTGAAAGCAATTAACTCATTGGAGATTGTTCAAATACATCAGAAGGGCCTTAGAAATATTGCACCATGTTTACATGATTACCTATGATGTGATTCAAGAGCCACTAAACAATCGTACTTCACTTTGCCATTACTATAATTATTCCCATTGTTAAGAAGAATCATTCACATAATTTACACGATATAGGTTTGTCCTTAAGTTATTATTTCTTATGAAATAATATCCAAATGATACACTACACTAAGAGTTAAAGCAAAAGTTGCAAAATATATTGGACGATGTAACTACTTCCAGATACACATTTTGAAATTGTATTCCCTGTCTGGTGACATTAGAATCAACTTTTCAGAGATGACCCTGAAATAATGATCCTGATAAAAGAAGCCCAATATAACTACTCTGCCATGTGAACGTCCAGCAAATAAATTATAATGAACCAGAAAGTAGACCCCCCATAAGACAAGGAATTGCTTTGAATAACCATTTTTATAACCAATGTTCAAGCTTCTAGAGTATGGGTAATATACTCCTGATGTTTTTAAGCCACTTACGTTGAAGTATTCTCTTATAGCAGCCCAATAGCTGACAAAAAGCAAAGGAATTTTTATTTAAATTTCAAATTTTCAGAAAAAAGATTCATAATGTTTTATTATTGGAATTTGATTCTCCAAACCTCCAGGTTAAAAATATTTTTAAATGGGAATTGACTTAAGGTTAAACTCTCTATTCAACAATCATAATTAAATTTTTGAATATTTTAATATCTTTAACTACTTGTACAAAGGAGTTGCCATTCACTGAAACAGTTTATGGATACAGAGCATCTTGATCAATTTCACCCATTTCAACATTCTCATCCATCCCTCCCAATCAAGCCCAGTCTTTACGTATCTCAATATTATGTTATGTATGGAATTACTTGCCATTTAACAAAGCAGTTTATGTGTACAATGCACCTGGAAATGTGTTACCACTTCAACATCTTCACCCCAATTTCACACTACCCCTTGCTTTGTATATTTCAATTCTGGGAAGTATGCAATGGTTTCTTGCCTATCCTTTTCCCCTTCAATTTCCTACCCCTCTCACATTGCCTCCCACTGTCCTCTCTTGCACTACACATTTACTGGCATTTATTTTGTTGGGCTTTGACTTAATCTTTTAAGAGAATGATAATATTTTCACACTACATAGACTCTGACACTTCAGATAATTCATTTGTATCTGTTTGCATACCATCCAGTATGTTTAATAAATGTTTATAAATTTACATTTAGAAGCAGCTGCTATCTACCACAAGTGAGGAAACCTAAGTTTCTCTGGGTGCAGTTAATTTCACTTAACATTATTATTTCTGCGTGTTTCATTTTCCTTAAGAATGGTACAATATTATTGTCTCTGATGGATGAATGGAATTTGAATATTTATGTGTATATATGTATGTATACATACATACATACATACTTGTAAATAGCGATCAATAAAAGTATATACATCATATAAATATAATTGTTTTTTATCATTAAGTCAATTCAGGGATTAAGGTGTGATAACTTATAATGTTGCTTTCTATTTAATAATGCTCTTTATTTTAACATTAAAGTTGTAAGTAACACAATTCAAGTCCTAGTGAAATTTGTTTTTTTGTTTTTGTTTTTGTTTTTTTTTGTCGGTCGTGGGGCTTGAACTCTGGGCCTGGGTGCTGTCCCTCAGCTCTTCAGCTCAAGGCAAGCGCTCTACCATGTGAGCTACAGCACCACTTCCGGTTTTCTAGTGGTTTATTGGAGATAGGAGTCTCACGGTCTTTCCTGCCCGGGCTGGCTTTGAACCGCGATCCTCAGATCTCAGCCTCCTGAGTAGCTAGGATTACAAGCGTGAGCCACCAGTGCCCGGCGTCCTAGTGAAATTTGAAGGTTCAAATTTAAATTTAAAATTTCAAAATGTCTAATACTTCCACTTTGGCAACCAAAATGAAAAACAGGGATGTTTTATCCTCAAGAATGTAATTATTTCATGTGCAAAAAAATAAAATAAATGTAATATTAATTCAGTGGAAATAATAAATCAAATACTTATGCAATGCATCAATTCCATAGATTATGAGATCTATTGATAAAATTAATAAAACTTGTAAAGTTGGTTTTTCGACATAACATCTTGTACATCTCATTGTTGCAATGGGTCCACCTGTATCCCTATTTAAACAATTTATTTTTCCCTTCCCCTCCACAAATTATACCAACGAGGAGATTGGAAGGAATGGGAAGGGGAAACAAAGGAGCAGGCAACAATGCTTGATATGAAATGTAGTCATTACCTTGCCCATGTAATTGTAACCCATCTGTATGGTATTTTCACAATTTAAAAAATAACAAATAAAGAAAGAAAAATAAATAAAACCCAGGATTGGCAAAAATTTATTTTAAAAGAAAAAAATGATTAAAACTCGTATTAAGTAGATTACTTAAGACATGAACCGAGTGATAATTTTCTTTTCTAGGTGAACTTGATATAGAAATCAAAATCTAAAGATTCCAGAGTTCTGTGTGCTTATACATGTCAATTTATACATATGCTTGACTCACCTCGACAATATATGAAGATAACTGAGAACAGGACTAGAATAAAAAAAATCACTCAAATGTTTAGCTTTATTTTGTGACTAAATATGTATTTTTTATCTCTTTATTTTATTTGAAAAATCTGGTAATTTATTTAAGTCACATCAACAATAATGAGAAATACACAGCTCCTAGCTCCTTAAAAGACAATCAATAAGACAAAAAGAAAACAACAAAGAAAAAAATGGAACCTCATTTTGCATGTAGTCTTTGTATATTGTGGTGATTTGTAACTGTAGATTATGTGACTATCCCATGAATCTGGGCTCAAATCACTAGGGCTACTGGAAGAAAATTTCAAATTCTAGAGCAGCTAACACAGCTGTGCAGTTGTTTGTGGGTTTCACTGCAGTAGTAGCTGGGCCTGAACTGTACAAAGGAAATAATTTTAGTGCTTTGAAGGCAAAAATGTGATGAAAAGCATACTTTTATCTTCTTAGATGAAATAAGAAGACCACACTTTAAAGCTTACTAAATGATCAGCCCTTTAAAGAACAGTGCCATTTTTAAGGAACTCTAGATCATTCAAGTCCTTCATTCCATCCACAAGCATTGTTGCCATTCACAAATCATTGTCAAAGTGAATTTCCAGTTCTTTTTGATATTTCAAATGGTTTAGGAGTAACATAAACAATAATTCAAGTTGTTGAGAAAATTTAATTTAGAATAAGCAAGCAAATCAGATTCAACTCCATAGCATAACCTTTAGGAAAAATGAACTGAGGAATATGGCATGTCCTTTGTAATTTAATATTAGACATTAGGGCAAAATGCCAGAAGCAGACTCTACAAGGAAACCGAAGTCTTTGATAATATATATAAAAGATTACCCAGGGAAAAGTAATTTTACTTACATTTCCTATTGTATGATAACATTTTTGTCTGCTAATGAGAGACTCAAAAATATTTTAATTATGATATGAAAAATGTATTGACATAAATGAATGAAATCAGGGCGTAGATGGTACAGGAGCTGGGTGATTCTTTAATTATTTTCATTATTTTGAATGATCTGGTATTTTGTATTGTGGAAGTATGAATGTGTCAAGAGCCCTGCAGGGAGTCTATCTGCATGATAGGCTTGACTATCTCACTGGAACATCAGGAGGCTGTTCACAGAATCCGGTCTTTTCATCCTGCCCCATACAAATACCGGTAGCTGCTAACAACCACCTTTTCACCCCCTAGTAGCTGCTAACGACCACCTTTTCACCCCCCATACAAACACCCAGTAGCTGCTAACAACCACCTTTTCACTGCCCTAAGCAAGCATCCTGCAGCTGCTATGCCCAATGAAAAAGCTTCCTTATTCTAAACATATAAATACCCCAGTGTAAAAAATAAAATTTGGCAGCTTGATCAGAATCCTTGTCTTGCTGTCCTTCTTCGTGTCTCTTGTCCCTTCATTCATTCTCGCTTAGGTTCACTGCCCTCGTTGACGTCCTGCGGGTCGGGACATGAATGTATTTTATATCTGTGCAGGAAAGGTTGATTATTAGATAAGTGTCTGATACCCAATGTCAGGAATCTAACCTGAGTCAGAGTGGTAAATATATGTGTGTGTGTGTGTGTGTGTGTGTGTGTGTGTGTGTGTGTGTGTGTGTGCCTGCAAGCATGTATTTAGAAGGAAGAATCTTATTTTCCTCAAGGTATATACTTAATTGTATTAGTTATATTACATTAATGACAGCAGATTAAGGTAATTAACATTTTGACACATATGTTTATATTCCTATGATTGCATGAACAAACTAAAAAGTTATTTTGGTGTATGAGTTTTGTGGAAGGTCAGCTGAAAGTATAAACATTTGGAATCTTGAGAAAGATACCAATGGCAATCATTTCAGTGTAGATCAGTTTTAGACAACACTTGCAAGTATATATAATCATATTTGAAAGTGCAACATTGGTTTATTTTCAAAAGCTACACTATTCTATAACTTTGTAGGAAATTTAAATTATGGAAACATAAAAGTAATGTGATTATTTATTGCATACAGTTTTACACTTTAGTTTTGTCAAATTAAAATACCATTTATTTCTACTGTATAGGAGGAAAACCCTAAATATTACAGTTTAAGCCATATTTCATTTTGGGAAGCCTTGTCTGTATGAATAAGTTTATTTCTTTTGTTTCTGCTTTCCTATTCATAATTCTGTTTCTCATAGTATTATTCTAAGGACAAGTTCTTTATCCCAATTTGGGGCTTGAATATAACTCATGCTCAGTTTGCTAACAGTAGTCAGTCTACCATTTGAACCATGTCTCCAGCCCAGAAATTTTTGAAGTTAATTGGAGATAGAACCTCATGAATTTTCCTACCATTCTGAAAACCATTATCCCCCAAGTCTCATCCTTCTTAATCATTAGGATTATAAATTTGAGTCATGGACCCCAAGAGTCAATGACTTTTCATGTCTTATAGATTCCACATGTTTGCTAGTAATTGTAATAATAAACTACCACAGATTGGGTAGCATTAACACTGTAAATACATTCCCTCTGAGTTGGTGGAACTAAAACTCCAAGATCAGAGTTGGGTCCTTCTGAGTCCTCTTTCCTTGGAATATTCAAGGCCTTCTGCTTCTCTTGGAGGAGAGTTCAACTTAAATGCTACCTTTGAGATTCTCTTTCCCAATGCAGTCACTTTCTAAGGCAATGGGTTTTTGATCTTTAGTGTGATTTCAGTAGGACAGTATCCAACACATAATATATTAATTAATGGATAGGAGAAAATCTCTAATAGGAAATTATTTGGTTTGGGCATGGAAGTTATGCTATATTTAAAAAAAATAACAAAAGAGGCAAAGGTTTTATTAGAGCTTGTAAAATGAGTATGAAGTCTTGACCTCAGACATGCCAAATTCTTACCCTGACACACACTTAAATGCCTAGGAATACTGGATGATTGAACCCAAAATCCTATACTTGTGAAACAGCATCTCTTTTATTGCCATACCAGCAGATTGTAATTTGGTTGCTTATTTTGAGGTAGTATCACTATGCCTGGGCCTGCTTGGACTGCGGTCCTCCTAACACAAGCAAAACACATTGCACCCAGCAAATGGTTAGAGTTTCTGAAACTTCTTTTTTTTGTCTGGGCTTGCCTGGAACTGCAATACTCTAATCTCTGTTTTCTAAGTAGATAATATTGCAGGTTTGAGCCACTTTATCCAGTAAAAGTATACAATTTCAAGATATCTTGATATTGTGTATATTTGTGCTTGACATATATTGCTAACCTTAATTTAATTTTCTCCCTCTTTTGTTTAGTACTCTGAGTTGAAAATATTGACTTTCTTGATATACATGGCTTTGTTTTGGGTGGAATCCCATCACAATCCAAAAAATCTCCCAAAAAGTTTATGTCAAGAATCATGGAAAAAAGGCTTCAGGTTGAAATAAAAACACTGATCCTTAACTTATAATTGCAGTATATTTATAATGTTAGTCAATGCTTTCTGAAGTATGAGAAGAGAAGGAAGACAGAAATGTGAAAGGTGTCATCTCTGTAGAATTTCTGTAGTTGTCACTTCATGTTATCTTTCTTCCTTAAGGCTTGCTTTATTAAAACCCTCTGGGGACTGGGAAGGTGGCTAGTGGTAGAGCGCTTGCCTTGCATGCCTGAGGCCCTGGGTTCGATTGCTCAGCACCACATAAGTAAAAAGAAAAAAGCCAGAAGTGGTGCTGTGGTAGAGTGCTAGCCTTGAGCTGAAGAGCTGAGGGACAGCACCCAGACCCAGAGTTCAGGCCCCACGACTAGACCCAAAAAATAATATAAACTGAATAACAACAACAACAGTAATAATAACAGGAATAACAATAGTAATAACAATAGCAACAACCACAGTAGTAATAATAGTAACAATAACAGCAATGACAGTAACAATAACAATAACACTAATAACAACAATAGCAATAATAGCAACAATAACAACAACAGTAATAATAGCAATAACAGTAATAATAACAGCAGTAATAATAGTGTTAATAATAGCAACAACAACAATAATAGTCACAACAAGAGTAGTAATAATAACAATAACAACCATAAAAGTAATAATAACAGTAGTAATAAGAGTAACAATAACAACAACAATAACAGTAATAATAGCAAGAACAATAGAAATAATAGCAACAACAACAATAACAGTAATAGCAATAGTAATAATAACAGTAATAACAATAGTAATAACAACAGTAATAATAACAATAGTAAAACAATAACAGTAATAATAGTAATAATATAGTAATAACAATAGTAGCAACCACAGTCATAATAATAGTAACAATAACCGTAACAACAGTAACAATAACAGTAATAACAACAGTAATAACAATAGTGATAGTAACAATAACAACAGTAATAATAATACTAACAAGAGCAATAACAATAGTAACACCAGTAACAATAACAACAACAATAATAACAGTAAAAACAAAAGTAATAACAATACTAATGATAACAGTAACAACTGTAATAACAATAGTTTTAATAATAGTAATAACAATAGCAACTACTCCAGTAGTAATAACAGTAACAATAACAACAATAACAATAATAGTAATAGTAATAACAACAGTAACAATAACAGTAATAATAACAGTAACAATAACAGTAATAATAATAGTAATAACAACAGTAAAAACAATAGTAATGACAACAGTAATAATAACAGTAACAATAGTAATAACAATAGTATCAATAATAGTAATAACAACAGTAACAACAATAGTAATAATCGTAACAATAACAGTAACAATAACGGTAACAACAGTAATAATAACAGTAATAATAGAAATAATAGTAATAACAACAGAAATAACAACAGTAATAACAACAGCAATAATAATAGTAACTACTAGTAATAACAGTAATAACAACAGTAACAATAGTAACAACAGTAATAATAACAGTAAT
>NW_027202589.1:0-35000 GCF_024711535.1 Dipodomys merriami | reverse complement strand
CATCCATCCACCCATCCATCCATCCGCCCACCCATCCACCCATCCATGTATCCATCCGTCCACCCATCCACCGGTCCATCCACCCATCCATCCATCCACCCACCCATCCACCCATCCATCTATCCATCCGTCCACCCATCCACCAGTCCACCCATCCACCCATCCATCCACCCATCCATCCATACACCCACCCATACACCCATCCATCCATCCATCCACCCATCCATCCATCCACCCATCCATCCACCCATCCACCCATCCATCCCCATCCATCCACCCATGCATTTACCCATCCATCCATCCATCCATCCATCCATCCACCCACCCATCCATCCATCCATCCACTCGTGACTCAGTGAGGCACTTCCTGTGTTCATTCCCTTTATTTCCAGAGGTCAGGGACGCCCTGGGATGGGTCAGGTCTTGGCCTTGTGTCCAGTGTCCTTCTGTCTGTCTGTCTGTCCGTCCGCAGGTCAGTTGAAGGCGGGCAGGCTGAAGAGCTCGGGTTGTATGTCACCCAAGGAGGGCAGCAGCAGGGTGGCCCCGGCCGTTGAGTTCGGGGTCGAGCTGGACGCTGGGCACCATGACCACCTGCATCCCCGCTGCCTGGGCGACCGCCATGCCGTGGGGCGTGTCCTCCAGCACCAGGCACTGCGGGGTCAGAGGGCGAGAGAGACACGCGGAGTGAGAGGTCGGCCGGGGGGTGGGCCGGGTGCCCAGTGTTGGAGGGAAGGAAGGGGGGAAGGAAGGAAGGAAAGAAGGAAGGAGGGAAGGAAGGAAGGATGAAAAGGAAGGATGGAGGGAAGGAACAAGAAGGAAGGAGGGAAGGAAGGAAGGAAGGAGGGAAGGAAAGAAGGATGGAGGGAAAGAAGGAAGGAGGGAGGGAAGGAGGGAAGGAGGGAAAGAAGGAGGGAAGGAAGGAGAGAGGGAAGGAAGGAGGGAAGGAAGGAGGGAGGGAAGGAAGGAAGGAGGGAGGGAAGGAAGGAGGGAAGGAAGGAGGGAGGGAAAGAAGGAGGGAGGGAAGGAAGGAAGGAGTGAAGGAAGTAGTGAAGGAAGGAAGGAAGGAGGGAAGGAAGGAGGGAAGGAAGGAGGGAAGATGACCGTTGAGCCACGGCGTGCCTACTGGCATGTTCTGTGTGTGATTTCGAGGCCTCCCCCACCCAGGGCCTGGTGTGGCCCAGGTGAGCACTGTGCCAAGGAGTCTCCCTCCCTGTTCCCCTGGGGCCGTCTGTCCATCCGTCTCTCCATCCGTCCATCCGTCTGTGTGATTGTGTGTCTGTCCGTGTCTCTCTGTCTGTCTCTGTGTGTCTGTCTGTCCCTATATCTGTCTGTCTGTGTCTCTGTGGTCGGTCTGTCTGGTCTGTTCTGTGTATCTGTCTGTCTGGACTCTTATGTCTGTCTGTCTGTCTCTGTATGTGTGTCTGTCTGTGTCTGGCCAAGTGTCTCTGTGTCTGTCTATCTGTGTGTGTCTGTCTCTGTATCCGTCTGTCTGTCTATATGCCTATTTGTGTGTCTCTGTAGTCTGTCTGTCTGTGTGTCTGTCTGTGTATGTATGTCTATCTCTCTGTCTATCAGTGTGTGTCTGTCTGTCCGTGTCTCTGTGCTCTGTCTGTCTGTCTGTCTGCCTGGTCTGTGTATCTGTGTGTCTGTCTGTGTCTATCTGTCTGTCTGTGTGTCTATCAGTGTGTCTGTCTGTGTCTCTGTGGTCTGTCTGGTAGGTCTGTGAATCTGTGTGTCTGTCCCATCTCTTGTGTCTGTCTGTCTGTCTATCTGTCTGGTCTCTGTGTCTGTGTGTCTATCTCTCTGTCAGTGTGTCTGTCTGTCTATCGGAGTGTGTCTGTCTGTCCGTGTCTCTGTGGTCTGTCTGTCTGTCTGTCTATGAGTCTGTCTCTGTGTCTGTGTCTCTATCTGGTTTGTCTGCCTGTCGGTCTGTGTGTCTATCTGCCTGTCTGTCTGTCTGCATGTCTGTCTGGTTTGTCCATGTGTCTATCTGTGTCTCTGTGTCCGTCTCTGCGTCTATCTGTGTGTTTCTGTGTCTGTCTGTCTGTCTGTCTGGTCTGTGTATCTGTGTATCCGTCCATGTCTGTCTGTCTGTGTGTCTCTCTGTGTGTGGTCCATGCAGTGGACCCGAGGCCCGAGGCCTCAGTTTACCTGGTTGACGGGGGGGGGGGATGAGGAGAGAACCTGCGGGTGCAGGCCAGGAAGATGTCCGGAGAACCTGTGGGCGCAGGCCAGGAAGATGTCCGGGGCGGGCTTGCTGGCCTTGACCTCGGGGTCATCACCCAGCACCACGTGGTGAAAGGCACCGAACAGCTCCCGGTGTGCGCTGGTCTTGGCCTGGTAGGACTCAGTCCCTGAGCTGGTGGCCAGGGCGAAGGGGATGCTGTGCTTCTGTATGTGGAGGATCAACTTCTCTGCACCTGGAGACAGAGAGACAGGAGGAGAAGAACTTAGGTCTTTGGTGGCCTAGGGGGGAAATCCACAAATCCATCCATCCACCCATCCATCCATCCATCTACCCATCCACCCATCCATCCACCCATCTGTCTATCTATCCATCCATCCATCCACCCACCCATCCATCCACCCATCCATCTATCTATCCATCCATTCATCCATCCATCCATCCATCCACCCATCCACCGATCCATCCACCCATCCATCAATCCATCAATCCATCAATCAATCCATCTACCCAGCCAGCCACCCATCCATCCACTCATCCATCCACCTACCCATCCATCCATCCATCCATCCATCTACTCATCCATCCACCCACCCACCCATCATCCATCCATCTACCCAGCCAGCCACCCATCCATCCATTCATCCATCCATCCATCCACCCACCCATCCACTCATCTATCCATCCATCCATCCATCCTTTGACCCATCCATCAACCCATCCATCCACCCATCCACCCACCCATCCATCCATCAATTCATCCATCCACCCATCCACCCACCCATCCATCCATCAATTCATCCATCCACCCATCCATCCACCATCCATCCATCCATCCATCCACCCATCCATCCATCCACCCACCCATCCATCCATCCATCCATTCATCCACCCATCCATCCATCCATCCATCATCATCATCATCATCATCATCATCATCATCATCATCATCATCATCATCATCATCATCATGGTGACCCAGGAAGGATGTGAACTCCGGGCATCATCATCATCATCATCATGGTGACCCAGGGCATTTCCCAGGGCGACCGGCCGGGCCACATGCACGCACACACACGCACACACGTGTATGAGCAGATGACATCTTGTCCCGAGCACTGGGCAGCAAGTCCTAGATAGGGTGGTGGAGACGGCACCGCGTTCTAGAAGGTTCTGAATCCAACGGTCATGGCAGATGGACCGGTGAAGTCTAGGATGTACACACAGACAGACAGACAGACAGACAGACAGACAGACACACACACACACACACACACACACACACACACACACACACACACACACACACACACACAACGGCCCGGGGAAAGGAGCTGGTTCTAGAAAGTTTGTCCCTTTTCAGAGTTCTTCACCCAGACAGACAGACTGACAGATGGATAGATGGATGGATAGACAGATGGGTGGATGGATGGACAGACAGACAGAGAGATGGATGGACAGATGGGCGGAAGGATGGACAGACAGACAGACTGATACATGGATAGACGGATAGACAGATGGGTGGATGGATGGACAGACAGACAGACTGATAGCTAGCTAGATGGATGGATCGATGGACAGACAGACAGACTGATACCTAGATAGATGGATGGATGGATGGACAGACAGACTGAAAGATGGCTAGATAAGACGGATAGACAGATGGGTGGATGGATGGACAGACAGACAGACTGATAGATGGGTAGATGGATGGATGGACAGACTGACAGATGGATAGATGGATAGACAGATGGGCAGATGGATGGACAGACAGATAGATGGATAGACAGACAGACTGACAGATGGATAGATGGATAGACAAATGGGTGGATGGATGGACAGACAGACAGATGGATAGATGGATAATAGATGGATAGATGGATGGATGGACAGACAGACAGACTGACAGATGGACAGATGGATGGATAGACAGATGGACAGAAGGATGGACAGACAGGCTGGTAGGTGGATAGACAGACAGACGGATGGATAGATGATAGATAGATACACAAATAAGATACATGAATAGATGGATAGATGGATGGATGGTTGGACAGACAGAGAGATGTATAGATAGACACACAGACAGACAGATAGGTGGATAGATATAGTAGATAGATAGACAGATAGACATGTGGATAGACAGATGGATGGATGGATCCATGAATGGACAGACAGACAGAGAGTAGATAGACAGACACCTGGATAGACAGAGGGATGGATGCATAGATGGACAGACAGACAGATAGACGGATGGGTAGATGGGTGGATAGAAGGGTGGATGGATGGATGCGGGATGGGTGGGTGGATGGGTGGATGGATGGGTGGGTGGATGGATGTTGATTGAATATGGATGGGATTAACATTTACACACTTGAGTGACTTGGACCCAAGTCCTGATACAATATGGGTGGGATTAACGTTTGCACACTTCAGTGAGTTGGACCCAAGTCCTCATCTGGATGGAGGAGAGACGGAAGGGATTAACATTTGCACACTTGAATGAGTTGGACCCAAGTCCTGCTGTTGATGGAATATGGAAGGGATTAACATTTGCACAGTTGAGTGACTTGGACTCAAGTGTTCATCTCAATGGAGGATGGATGGATGGGTGGATGGATGGATGGATGGGTGGGTGGATGGATGAGTGGATGGATGGGAGGGTGGATGGATGGATGGATGGGTGGATGGATGGATGGGTGGATAGATGGGTGGATGGGTGGATGGATGGATGGATGGATAGATGGGTGGATGGGTGGATGGATGGATGGGTGGATAGATGGGTAGATGGGTGGATGGATGGATGGATGGGTGGATGGATGGATGGGTGGGTGGGTGGATGGATGGGTGGATAGATGGATGGGTGGATGGATGGATAGGTGGATGGATGGGTGGATGGATGGATAGGTGGATCAGAGGGTGGATGGGTGGATGGATGGATGGATGGATGGATGGATGGGTGAATAGATGGGTGGATGGGTGGGTGGATGGATGGGTGGATGGATGTTGATTAAATATGGGTGGGATTAACATTTTCACACTTGAGTGACTTGGAACCAAGTCCTGACCTCAATGGAGTAGGTCAAGCTCTGTCTCTGTCTGTCTGTCTGTCTCTGTCTTTGTCTGTCTCCTCTGTCAGTCTGTCTGTTGGTCTGCGTGTCTCTACCTGTCCATGTCTGTGTCTGTCTGTCTTTGTCTCTCTGTCTCTGTCTGTCTCCTCTGTCAGTCTGTCTGTGTCTCGTTCTCTCTTTCTTTGTCTGTCTGTCTGTGTCTGTCAGTCTACTTCTGTCTCTGTCTTTCTGTCTGTCTGTCTCGTCTGTGTCTGCCTGTTGGTCTGCCTGTCCATGTCTGTCTCACTGTCTGTCTCTGTCTCATTCTGTCTTTGTCTGTCTCGGTCTGTCTGTCTGTCATCAGTCTACTTCTGACTTCTGTGTCTGTCTGTCTCTTTGTCTCTCTGTCTCTGTCTCCTGTGTCTGTCTGGGTCTCGTTCTGTCTTTCTTTGTCTGCCTGTGTCAGTATCTGTCTGTCTGTCTGTCTGTGTCTCTCTGTCATTCTCTGTCTGTCTTTCGTGTCTGTCATTCTCTGTGTCTGTCTTTCTCTGTGTCTGTGTCTGTCTCTGCCTATGTCTGTCTGTCCATCTGTCTGTGTCTCTCTCTGTGTCCATCTGTGTGTCTGTCTCTGTCTGTCTTTGTCCCAGTGTCTGTCTGTCTTGCTCTATGTCTGTCCGTCTGTCTGTCGGCCTGTGTCTGTCTCTCTCTGTCATTCCCTGTCTGTCTGGCTCTGCCTCTGTCTGTCTCTCTGTCTGTCTGTCTGTCTGTCATTCTGTGTCTGTCTGTCTATGCCTGCCCATGTCTCTGTCTTCTCTGTGTCTGTCTGTGTCCATCTATCTGTCTGTGTCTCTCTGTGTCCATCTGTGTGTCTGTCTCTGTCCCAGTGTCTGTCTGACTCTGTTTCACTGTCCCTGTGTCTGTCTGTCTGTCTGTCGGTCGCTGGGAACCGCGCATGCGCGTTGCAGAGCAGCGCAGCCCAATCCCGCGCATGCGCAGATCCGTACCTCGCAGAGCCCGGGGAGCACACGCATGCGTGTTCCTGCTCGGCGGGGGGGGCGGGGGGGGAGGGAGGGACGGGGCGTGCTGGCTCATGCATGCGCGGTACAGCGCGGAGGACCTCCCCCCCCCAGGTGGCACGCATGCGCAGTACCAACTAGACCAACCGAGGGAATCCCACGCATGCACGCACCACACGCTCGGCCCGGACGGTGCCGGACGACTCAACCAGTGCGCATGCGCAATGCGGACGGAACCTCGATCCTCCGGAGTCCCCTAGGCACCTCCCGGAGGACTCACGCTGTGCGCATGCGCAACTCGACCCTCCAGGGTCCGCTCTGCGCCTCCCGGACGATTCAACCTGTGCGCATGCGCCGTGGGTCCACACGCGGGAGGGCAGTGGGAACAAGCAGCCAAGGGACACGCATGCGCAGCGGCGCTCCGCCGGGAGCGCTAGGCCCCTCCCTGCTGACGAACCCTGTGCGCATGCGCATTGGCGCAGGCTGGCTCAGCCCCTCCCAGCTGCCTAACCCTGTGCGCAAGCGCAATGGCGCTCCGCCAGGCCGGCTCAGCCTGTCCCCGCTGAAGAACCCTCTGCGCATGCGCAATGGCTCTCCGCTGGGAGCGTTCGGCCCCTTCCCCGCTAACCCTATGTGCATGCGCAGTGGCGCTCCGCCGAGAGCGCGCGCATGCGCGCCCGCGTCTTGGCGCCGGCTGATGACATCGATGCGACAGCGCCGGCGGCCGCGCCCGGAAATGCAGCCGTGGCGGGGCCGCGGAGCGTCGCCGCCGCCGCCGCCATGGCCACCACTACGCCGTCCGGATCCGGAAGCGGAAGCGGAAGCGCGCAGGACCCCCGAGGACGCCGACCCGGGCGGCCCCCGGGTCACCGTCGGTGCGTGGAGGCCTCCGGGACGAGGCGCCTTTAAGAGGCGGGGACGCTGGAGTGCGTGGCTTTCTGATGGGCGTGGCGTCGCGGTGGGCGTGGCCTGCAGGGCGTGGAGCTGACAGGAGAGTCAGTGGGGGGCGTGGCCTGGAACAGAGGCCATTGGGCCGCTGGGGTTTGGGGGCGTGGCCTGGAAAGACACCATTGGGCGGCTGGACGTAATGCCATTGGTCGGCTGGGCTGGGGGGCGTGGCTTGGAAGTAAGGCCATTGGGCCGCTGGGCCTATGGGGCATGGCCTGGCAGGAACTAGGCTATTGAGGGTCCTGGCTTTGGGGGTATGGCTTGGAAGTAAGGCCATTTGGCGGCTGGTCCTGGGGGGGCGTGGCCTGGCAACAGTGATGCTATTGTGTAGTCTGGCTTTGAGGGCGTGGCCTGGGCGTGCTGCCATTGGATGGCTGGCCTGGGGGGCGTGGTCTGGCAGGAACCAGGCCGTTGGGTGCCCTGGCTTTGGGGACTAAGCACCCAGCACCTCCCCATGGTGACCCAAGGCAGGGACTTAGCACCCACCACCTCCCCATGGTGACTCAGGGACTGAGCACCCAGCACCTCTCCATGGTGACCCAGGGCAGGGACTGAGCACCCAGCACCTCCCCATGGTGACCCAAAGTGGGGACTCAGCACCCAGCACCTCCCCATAGTGACTCAGGATGGGGACTGAGCACCCAGCACCTCCCTAAGGTGCCCCAGATCCAGCAGTAAGCACCCAGCACCTCCCCATGGTGACCCAGAATGGGGACTGAGCACCCAGCACCTCCCCATGGTGACCCAGGATGGGGAATAAGCCCCCAGTACCTGCCCATGGTGACCCAGGACCAAGACTAAGCACCCAGCACCTCCCCATGGTGACCTAGGGCCAGGACTAAGCACCCAGCACCTCCCCATGGTAACCCAGGATGGGGACTAAGCACCCAGCAACTCCCCATGGTGACCCAGGGCCAGGTCTAAGCACCCAGCACCTCCCCATGGTGACCCAGGGGCAGGACTAAGTACCCAGCACCTCCCCATGATGACCCAGGGGAGGGACTGAGCACCCAGCACCTCCCCATGATGACCCAGGGACTGAGCACCCAGCACCTCCCCATGGTGACCCAAAGTGGGGACTAAGCACCCAGCACCTCCCCATAGTGACTCAGGATGGGGACTGAGCACCCAGCACCTCCCCATAGTGATTCAGGATGGGGACTGAGCACCTAGCACCTCCCTATGGTGCCCCAGATCCAGGAGTAAGTACCCAGCACTTCCCCATGGTGACCAAGGGCAGGGACTAAGCACCCAGCACCTCTCCATGGTGACCCAGGACCAGGACTAAGCACCCATCACCTCCCCATGGTGACCCAGGGCCAGGACTAAGCACCCAGCATTATCCCATGATGACCCAGGGCTGGGACTAAGCACCTAGCACTATCCCAGGGTGACCCGGGGCCAGGACTAAGCACCCAGCACCTCCCCATGGTGACCCAGAGTGGGGACTAAGCATCCAGCACCTTCCCATAGTGACTCACAATATCCCCCAAGCACCCAGCACCATCCCATAATGACCCAAGACAGGAACTAAGCACCCAGCACCTCCCCAGGATGATCCCCAAGCACCCAGCACCACCCCATAGTAACCCAGGGCTGGGACTAAGCACCCAACACCTCATCATAGTGACCTAGGATGATTCCCAAGCACCCAGCACCATCCCATGACAACCCAGGGCTGGGACTAAGCAACGAGCACCTCCTCAGAGTAACCCAGGACCAGGACTAAGCACCCAGAACCATCCTATGATGACCCAGGGCTGGGACTAAGCACCCAGCACCTCCCCATGGTGACCCAGGGGAGGTACTGAGAACCTAGCACCATCCCATGATGACCCAGGACAGGGACTAAGCAACCAGCACCTCCTTAGAGTAACCCAGAACTGGAACTAAGCACCCAGCACCACCACCTGGGGAACAAGGACTGAGCCTAAGCATTCAGCACCTCTCCATGGAGACCGAGGATAGGAACTAAGCACCCAGCACCTCCCCATGGTGACCCAGGAACGGGACTTCACACCCAGCACCTCCCTACTGTTTACATGAGTCAGGTACCAAGCACCCAGCTCCTGCCTATTACTAACTCAGGACAGGTACCAAGCACCCAGCACTTCCCCACAGGGACTCTGGATAATCAGCAAGCACCTAGCACCTCACGTGTGTGTCCTTTCCCTCCCCCTGACCCCATCCCAGGTTCTCCACGTGGCGCGATGACCGCTGGTTGTACAGGATGATGGACTACGTGCCTGGTGGCGAACTCCTCAGCTACCTGCGCGCCCGCCAAGATCCTGTGCGCACTGGCCTACCTGCAGGTGAGCGGACCAGCAATGATGGGGGCCGCCCATCCATCCATCCATCCATCCATCCACCCATCCATCCACCCATCCATCCATCCACCCATCCATCCATCCATTTACCCATCCATCCAGCCATCCATCCATCCACTCATCCATCCACCCACCTATCCATCCATCCACCTATCCATCCACCCATCCATCCATCCACCCATCCATCCTCCACCATCCACCCATCCATCCATCCACCCACCCATCCATCCACCCATCGATCCTCCATCCATCCACCCACCCATCCATCCATCCACCCACCCATCCATCCACCCATCCATCCACCATCCATCCATCCAGAAAGTTCCAGAAAGTTCCCCCAAGGTTCCAGAAGGTCCCAGAAAGTTCCAGGTTTCAGAATAACTCAGCACATTCCCCAGGCAGGCGTTCCCTCCACCCAGACACACCCCAACCCTCCCACCCCCCTTCCTTGGCCCAGGAATGATTTTGGGGGGGAGAGGGGGAGGGAAGGAGGGTATTGATGATATTGGTATTGGTGTTGGTATTGATACTGATCCTCTCATGGTCTATTGATGATAGGTTTTCCCAGGGGATCTGTTTGATCTAAGGACTTGAGACGCTTCCAGGACAACCCATGGAAGGTTCTAGAAAGAAGCCAGGGCTGGGGCTGGTTTCTATTTCCTCCCCCCCCATTCTCCTCAACATCTGGGACCCAGTTGCGTTCATCCCTTGGGATTCTCCTCCATGGGAGAAGTTGAGGATGGATGATGACATCACCCCTTCCCATGATCCTTTGCGGTGACTGGTCCAGGGTCCCTTGACTATTCTTCTTGTTGTTGTTGATTTATTATGATGATTAGCTCATGTGCATGGTCTTGTCTTTCCCTTCCCCCCACCCCAACCAAGCTTCTAGAAGCTTCTGGAACAAATTGCTGATGGATTTCCTGTGTGTGTGTCAGACTCAACCAGAACCCAGCCAATGGCTTCCTCTTCTCAACGCCTGGAAATCTGCCCAACACTTCCTGGAAGGGGGGAGGGGGAGGGGGAATGGAGGAAATGAATAATGAATGAATGAATTCCCTCCTTCCTTCCCTCCTTCCAATCCTTCCTTCCCTCCATCCTTTCTTCCTTCCTTCCCTCCTTCCTTCCTTCCTTCCTTCCTTCCTCCTTCCTTCCTCCTTCCTTCCTCCTTCCTTCCCTTCTTCCTTCCTTCCTTCCCTCCTTCCTTCCCTCCTTCCTTCCTTCCTGCCTCCTTCCTTCCCTCCAATCCTTCCTTTCTTCACTCCTTCCTTCCTTCCTTCCTCCTTCCTTCCCTCCAATCCTTCCCTCCTTCCTTCCTTCCAATCCTTCCTTCCTTCCCTCTATCCTTTCTTTCTTCCTTCCTTCCTTCCCTCCCTCCCTCCTTCCTTCCTTCCCTCCATCCTTCCTTCCCTCCTTCCTTTCTAATCCTTCCCTCCTTCCCTCCTTCCTTCCTTCCCTCCTTCCTTCTCTCCAATCATTCCCTCTTTCCCTTCTTCCTTCCTTCCTTCCTTCCTTCCTTCCTTCTTTCCTTCCTTCCCTCCTTCCTTCCTTTCCTCCTTCCTTTCCTGTGTCCAATCCTTCCCTTCTTCCTTCTTTCCTTGTCTCCAATCTGTTAGGTTTTTAAAAAGAGGTAGGCGAGTAAGAACCGCACCAGCAGGCACGTGGTATTCAGATAAGGGGTAGGTTTATTCAGTAGACCTGCTGGGACCAGGCAAGGTTGGCACTCCACGTGGCTGGGAAAGGCCTGGGAATGAGAGAGAGAGAGAGCTGGGAAGAGAGGAAAGAGAGAGAGAAGAGCAGAGAGAGGGGTAAGAACAGTAGCACTCACGTGGTATTCAGGTAAGAGCTAGGCTTATTCAGTAGACCTGATGGGACCAGGCAAGGTTGGCACTCCACATGGCTGGGAAAGAGAGAGAGCAAGAAAAGAACAGAGAGAGAGCTAGAATAGAACAGAGAGAGCAAGAAGAGAGCAGCAAGAGCAAGAGCAAGAGAGCGTCTGGGCCTGGGTTAGGCCTTATGTAGGGTATGGGCGGGGAAAGGTGTGGCCACATCAAATTCAGATGTGACCTCAGCGGATGCAGATGTGACCTCTTCCAGGTGTCCCAGGTACTGGGTGGAGACTTTGCTGCGAGGAGGGTGGAGTCTGCTCGCCATCCAGGAGCGGACCTTACACAATCCTTCCCTCCTCCTCTCCTTCCTTCCTTCCTTCCTTCCCTCCCCTCCTTCCTTCTTTCCTTCCTTCCTTCCCTCCTTCCCTCCTTCCTTCCTTCCTTCCCTCCTTCCCTCCTTCTTTCCTTTCCTCCTTCCCTCCTTCCTTCCTTCCCTCCAATCCTTCCCACCTTCCTTCCCTCCTTCCTTCCTCCCTCCTTCCTTCCCTCCAATCCTTCCCTTCCTTCCTTCCTTCCTTCCTTCCTTCCTTCCTTCCTTCCTTCCTTCCTTCCTTCCTTCCTCCCTGGTCCAACCCAGGGCCTAGGAGAAGCACCGAGCTCGGGGCCCACAGCACCCATGCTGGGTGCTGATGGCTGAGTCCTTCCTGTGTGCAATGTGGAACAGCAGCTGGGTGGGGGGAGGAGGGGCACAGGGAAACTGGAAGCCTCTGCTGCTGTGGCTTTTTTTCTCCTGCAGGCCCCGCATGAATCATGGCCTGGAGGAAGCTGGAAACATCTGGAAGGAATTAGCAGGAAATGAGACCAAGATGTGGGAAAAGCCTGCGCCTCCTCCTCCCCCTGTGGCTGCTGCTGCTCCACCTCCTCCTCTTCCTCCTCTTCCTTCCTTCCTTCCTTCCTCCTCTTCCTTCCTTCCTTCCTTCCTTCCTTCCTTCCTTCCCTCCTTCCTTCCTTCCTTCCTTCGTTCCCTCCACTCCTTCCTTCCTTCGTTCCCTCCTTCCTTCATTCCCTCCACTTCTTCCCTCCTTCCTTCCTTCCTTCCCTCCTTCTCTCCTTCCTTCTTATGTCTTTCTGTCTGTCTCTGTGAGTCTCTGTATTTCTGTTTCTGTCTGTCTCTGTGTCTCTTTCTGTTTTGCAGTCTGTCTGTCACTCTGTCTCTGTCCATTTGTCTCTATGTCTCTGTGTGTCTGTCTCTGTATCTGTCTGTCTGTCTCTGTCTGTCTGTCTCTGCCTCTGTTCATCTGTCTGTCTGGCTAGCTATGTCTGTCTCTGTCTCTTTCTGTCTCTGTCTGTCTGTCTGTCTGTCTGTCTCTGACTCCATTTTTCTGTCTGTTTCTCTTTGTGTCTGTTCATCTGTCTCTGTGTGTCTGTCTGTCTGTCTCTGTGTTTCTCTGTATTTTTCTGTGTCTGTCTCTGTCTGTTCATCTGTCGGTCTCTCTGTGTGTCTGTCTGTCTTCATCTGTCTGTCTCTGTGTGTCTCAATCTCTATCTGTCTCTGTCCGTTTGTCTCTCTGTCTATGTCTCACTCTGTATTTGTCTCTGTCTGTCTGTCCATCCGTCTGTCTGTCTCTGACTCCTTTTTTCTCTTTTACCGTTTGTCTGTCTCTATGGTTCTGTCTGTACGTCTGTCTGTCCCTGTCTAACTCTGTGTCTCTCTGTGTCTGTCCATTTGTCTGTCTCTCTGTCTGCCTCTGTCTGTCCATTTGTCTGTCCATCTGTCTCTGTCTGTTTCTCTGTCTATTTCTCTGTCTGTCTGTCTGTCTGTCTCTGTTCATCTGTCTCTCTGTGTCTGTCTGTCTGTCTGTCTATCTCTATTTCTGTCTGTCTCTATTTCTCTTTGTGACTTTCTGTCTGTCTGTTTCTCCGTCGGTCTGTTTATCTCTGTGTCTGTCTGTCTGTCTCTATGTCCATTTGTGTCTTTGTCTGTGTCTGTCTGTCTCTGGTTATCTGTCTGTGTCTGTCTGTCTCTCTGTCCATTTGTCTGTCTCTGTCTGTGTCTGTCTGTCTGTCTCTCTGTCTCTTTCTGGGTCTGTCTGTCTGTCTCTGACTCCATTTTTCTGTGTTTGTGTCTGTGTCTCTGTCTGTTTGTCCCTGTATCTGTGTGTTTGTCTGTCTGTCTCTGTCTTTCTCTATCTGTGTGTCTGTCTCTCTCTGTGTCTGACTGTCTCTGTTCATCTGTCTCTCTGTGTTTCTCTCTATATATTTGTCTCTGTCTCTTTGTCTGTCTGTCTGTCCCTGTCTGTGTGTCTCTCGGTCTCTATTTGTCTCTTTGTCTATCTCTATGTCCATGTCTGTCTCTGTATGTCTGTCTCTGTTCATCTGTCTCTCTGTGTCTGTCTGTCTGTATCTCTCTGCCTATCGCTCTGTGTCTATTTTTCTGTTTCTGTCTGTGTGTCTGTCCGTGTTCATCTACCTCTCTGTGTGTCTGTCTGTCTCTTGTGTTTCTCTGTATTTGTCTCTGTCTCTCTGTGTCCATCTGTCTGTCTATGTCTGTGAGTCTGTCTGTCTGTGTTCATCTGTCTCTCTCTGTCTGTTTGTTTCTGTCTCTGTCTGTCCATCTGTCATTCTCTGTGTCCGTCTGTCTCTGTATCTGTTTGTCTCTGTCTATCTGTGTCTGTCTGTCTCTGTGTCTGTCTCTCTGTGCATGTCTGTCTCTGTTCATCTCTCTCTCTCTGTCTCTGTGTCTGTCTGTCTCTCTCTCTGTCTCTGTCTGTCTGTCTCTATATTTATCTGTCTGTATCTCTGTGTGTCTCTGTCTGTCTGTCTCTATATTTGTCTGTATCTCTCTGTCTGTCTGTCTGTGTCTGTCTATTTTTATCTCTCTGTCTGTGTCTGTCCCTGTTCATCTGCCTCTCTGTGTGTCTGTCTGTCTCTTGTGTTTCTCTGTATTTGTGTCTGTCTCTCCATCTCTGTCTGTGTGTCTCTCTGTGTCTCTGTCTCTCTCTGTTTATCTGTTTCTGTCTGTGTTTTGTCTCTCTGTCTCTGTCCATCTGTCATTCTCTCTGTCTGTCTCTGTCTCTCTGAGTCTGTCTGTCTGTTCATCTCTCTCTGTGTCTGTCTGTCTGTCTGTCTCTCTGTCTCTGTCTGTCTGTCTCTGTCTGTCTGTCTATATTTGTATGTCTGTATCTCTCTGTCTGTCTCTCTGTGTCTGTCTATTTTTCCCTCTCTGTCTGTCTGTGTGTCTGTCCCTGTTTATCTGCCTGTCTGTGTGTCTGTCTGTCTCTGTCTCTCTGTCTCTCTCTGTCCATCTGTGTGTCTGTCTGTGTGTCTGTCTCTGACTCCATTCCTCTGTCTTTCTGGCTGCGTTTCCTCTCTGTCTGTCTGTCTGTCTATCCCCCCTTCTCCCCCGCCCCCCCACACCCCCTCTTTCTCAGCTCTGTGCCCCCCAGCCCACAGGTCCGGCCTTTTCCCCTTCCTCTCCCCTCCTCCTCCTCCTCCTCCTCCTCCTCCTCCTCCTCCTCCTCCTCCTCCTCCTCCTCCTCCTCCTCCTCCTCCTCCTCCTCCTCTCTCTTTCCTTCCAGAACTTTCTCTTCGGCCGTTTCTCCCTCCCCCTCCCCAGCATCCCCCCCTTCCCCGCCTGGCCTGGTGGGGGGATTCATGGTCTCCCCATCCCCCTCTCATCGACCCCCACCCCCTCTTTTTCTTCCCTGATTCCCCTCCCTCCTTTTCCCACTGACACCCCCCCTCAGCCCAGGCTGTGTGGGGCGGAGCTGAGGCTCAGGCCGCAGCGTGGCGGGGTGGGGACATCTGGGCCTGGGCGGATAAAAGAGGAGCCCGCAAGCTGTGCTGTGCTGTCTGGAGATACAGGACAGAGAGACAGACAGACAGACAGACAGACCAGGTGAGGGGGCCTGGACGAGGGGTGGAGGGGGGTGAGGGGATCTTGGGGTACAGGGGATCCTGGGAGGGGGGAAAGGGGGAGGTGTAGGGATTTGGGGGTTCTGGGGGTCAAGGAGGAGAGGTTAGGGGTCAGGGAGATGCAGGGGGAAACATGGTCAATCCTGGGGTTCCCAGGACCCCAAAGTTCATTGGGGGAAAAGCACAAGGATTCCTGGGAAGAGGGGGTCAAAGGCCCAGAGAGCAAAGGTACTGGGGTGCAGCCAGCAAAGGAGTTCAAAGGTCAAGGAGGGGGGAGACAGAGGTCAGGGGAGGGCGGACACCTGGGACATGGGCAAGATCAGGGAGCCAAGGTCCTGGGGTGCAAAGTTCAGGGGTGAGGGAGTCAGGAAGAGGGGGAATGGGAAGTTCAGGGGTGCAGGGATCAGAGGTCACCAATCTGGGGGGTGAGGGAGGGCATCTGTCACGGGGGTCCTGGGTCCTAGGTTCCCCCAAGTTCAGAGGGGAAAAGCCCATGGAGCAAAGGTCCTGGGGTGCAGAGTTCAGGGGGTGCAGGGGTCACAGGTCACAGGAATCTGGGGTACCAGGGTCCCAGGTCCCAGAGGTAATGGAAAACCCACCTTAGGGGTGCAGGGTGTCATGATCCTCCTCTTCCTCCTCCTCCTCTTTCTCCTGTCCTCCTCCTCATTCTCTTCTTCCTTCTCCTCTTCCTCTCTTCCTCCTCCTCTTCCTCCTCCTCCTCTTCCTCCCCATCCATCCATCCATCCACCCATCCATCCATCTACCCATCCATCCACCCATCCATCCATCCACCCATCCACCCATCCTCCCATCCATCCATCCATCCATCCACCCATCCATCCATCCACCCACCCATCCACCCATCCATCCACCCATCCACCCACCCATCCACCCATCCACCCATCCATCCACCCATCCATCCATCCACCACCCATCCATCCATCCATCCATCTGCCCCTCCACCCATCCATCCACCCATCCATCCATCCATCTACCCATCCATCCATCCACCCATCCATCCATCCACCCATCCATCCATTCATCCACCCATCCATCCATCTACCCATCCATCCATCCACCCACCCACCCATCCATCCACCCATTCATCCATCCATGAAGCCACGCCCCCTGTGGCTGGTCCAACCCATTCTCTTCCTCCTCCTTTTCCTCCTCTTCTTCCTCCTCCTCCTCCTTTTCTTCCTCCTCATTGTTATTACTATTATTCTCATCATAGTTATTATTATTACTGTTATTGACATTGTTGTTTTTACTATCATGGTTGTTACTGTTATTGTTAATATGATGGTTATGATCATCATTATTGTCATGGTTATTACTATTATGGGTATTGTGGTTATTATTGTTATTGTTGTCATGATGTTTGGGTTATTGTTATGATTGTTATTGTTGTTATTGTTACTATGGTGATGGTTATTATTATGGTTACTGCTATTGTTGTCATGATGGTTGTTATTGTTATTGTTGTTGTCATTGTTATTATTATAGTTATTATTGTTGCCATGGTTATTACTATTATGGGTATTATGGTTATTATTGTTATCGTTGTTATTATTGTCATTGTTATTGTTATTATAGTTGTTATTGTTGTCATGGTTATTATTGTCATTGCTATTATTATAGTTATTATTATTGTCACAATGGTTATTGTTATTGTTGTTCTTGTTACTGTGGTGGTGACGGTCGTTGGCATATTCTTCGCCAAGCCTTCCTTATTGCTCAGGAGGCTGAGATCTGGAGGATCGTGGTTCAAAGCCACCTCCACCCCCTCTCCCCACCCCCCCCAGGACCAACCAAGAGACCCGGATCTCCAGTGAACCCCCCAACCTGGAAAGGTAGGTGAGGAGCTCCGGCCCCGGGTTCGCGTCCCGGGGAGGGGGGGCTGATGGAGGTGGGAGGAAGAGGAGGAGGAGGAGGAGGAGGGTGATGGGTGATAGGAAGCCAGGGGGAAATGGGGTGCTGAGTACTTAGTACTTAGTCCTGGGGAGGGGGGAGGGGGGATGGACAATGACAGAAACAGACAGACAGACAGAAGAGACACACAGACAGATGTAGACACACAGACAGACAGACACAGACATGACACAGAGAGAGAGAGAGACACAGACAAACAGACAGACCAAGATGTGCAGACAGACAGGGAGAGACAGAGACAGGACAGACAGACACACAGACAGACATACAGACAGACAGAGACACAGAGACTGAGAGAGAGACAGAGACAGAAGAGACAGACAGGCACAGATAGTCAAACTGAGCCAGGACAGATAGACAGAGACACAGAGACAGGAAGAGACAGATGGACACAGGCACAGACAGAGACAGAGACAGAGAGACAGAGATGGACGTGAGAGAAACTGGCACAGACAGACACAGAGAGACAGACAGACAGACAGACAAAGAGACAGAAGAGAGACAGACAGGGAGAGACAGATGCACCGAGACAGATAGACATAGAGACAGACATACAGAGGCACAGAGAGACGGGCAGACAGACACAGACAGACAGACAAGTGACAGATGGAGAGAGGCAAAAGAGACAGACAGAGACAGGAAGATAGAGACAGACAGACAGACAGACACAGACAGACTAATATGAGACAGACAGATGTAGACATGGAGACAGGGAGAGACCGACAGAGGTAAATGGACAGACACAAGAGACAGACAGATGTGAACAGAGACAGACAGGAAGACACAGAGACAGAACAGACAGACAGAAGAGACACACAGACAGATGTAGACACAGAGACGGACAGACAGAGAGAGACACACACAGACAGACGAAGATGTGCAGACAGACAGGGAGAGACAGACAGAGACAGGACAGACAGACAGAGACACACAGACAGAGACACAGACAGACAGAGACACAGACAGACAGACAGGGAAAGACAGATGGCAGAAACAGAAGAGACAGACAGGCACAGACAGACAAACTGAGCCAGGACAGATAGACAGAGACACAGAGACAGGAAGAGACAGACAGACACAGGCACAGACAGAGACAGAACAGACAGACAGAGATGGACATGAGAGAAACCGGCACAGACAGACACAGAGAGACAGACAGACAGAAAAGACAGAGAGAAGTGACAGATGGAGAGAGGTAGAAGAGACAGACAGACAGAGACAAGAAACAGACAGACAGCTGTAGACACAGAGACAGGAAGGGAGATGAACAGACATGGAGAGACAGCAACAGACAGAGATAGACACAAGCACAGAGAGACAGACAGAGACAAGAGACAGACACAGAGACGGACACAGACAGAGACAAACAGACAGGGACAGAACAGACTGACAGACAGACAGATGGAGACAGGGAGAGACCGACAGAGGTAGACAGACAGACAGACTGAGACACAGATGTGAACACAGAGACTGACAGGAAGAGACAGAGACAGGACAGACAGACACAAGAGACAGAACAGACACAGACAGACAGACAGACAGACAGACAGACAGACAGAGATAAGAGACAGACAGACTCAGAGACAGACAGAGAGAGACAGATGGACAGACACAGAACAGATAGACACAGGGGCAGACTGACAGAAGAGTCAGACACAGACTGAGACAGACAGACAGACATCAACATACAGACAGACATGAGACAGAGACAGACAGACAGACAGACAGAGACAGAGACAAGTGACAGATGGAGAGAGACAGAAGAGACAGAACCAAGAAGACAGAGACAGACAGACAGAGAGACCAATGGACAGATAACAGACAGAGACAGAGAGGCAGACAGACAGAGACAGACAGAGGGAGACATGGAGACAGGGGGAGACCAACAGAGATAGACTGACAGACAGACAGACAGATAGGGAGAGACAGATGGATAGAGACAGACAGACACAGACAGAGACAGAGAGACAGAGACAGAGAAAAGACAGATGGACAGAGACAGGAAGACAGACACAGACAGAACAGACAGACAGACAGAGGCGGATGTGACAGAAACAGGCACAGACGGACAGAAAGACACAAGAGACAGACATATGAATACAGAGACATACAGGAAGAGATAGAGATAGAACAGACAGACAGACAACAGAAGAGACAGACAGATGTAGTTACAGAGACGGAAAGACAGACACAGACATGAGACAGAGAGAGACACACAGACAGACGAAGATGTACAGACAGACGGAGACACACAGAACACACACACACAGAGACACAGAGACAGACAGATGGACAGAGACAGAAGAGACACAGACAGAGAGACACAGACAGACATGAGCCAGAGACACAGACATGACTGACAGACAGACGGAGACAGTTAGATAGAATCAGAAGAGACAGACAGGCACAGACAGACAAACTGAGCCAGGACAGATAGACAGACATAGACACAGAGACAGGAAGAGACAGACAGACACAGGTACAGACAGACAGAGAGACAGACAAAGAGAAGAGACAAAAGACAGACAGACAGACAAACAGATGTACACAAAGAGACATACAGGGAGAGACAGATGCACCGAGACAGACAGACAAAGAGAACAGACAGACACAGGCACAGAGAGACGGACAGACAGAGAGAGACAAGTGACAGATGGAGAGAGACAGATGAGACAGACAGACAGACAGAGAACACAGACAGATGTAGACACAGAGACAGACAGGAAGAGACAGACAGAGACAGACATGTAGACACAGAGAGAAGAAACAGACTAAGACAGACAGACAGACAGACAGACAGAGGACACAGATGTAGACACAGAGACAGACAAGAAGAGACAGACAGTCAGAGACAGACATGTAGACACAGAGATAGAGAAGAAACAGACAGACGCAGGCACAGACAGACAGATGGGCAGACACAGAGGAGACAGATGGACAAACAGACACAGATAGAGACAAGTGACAGATGGACAGAGACAAGAGTCACACAGACAGACAGAGACAAAAGACAGACAAGTACAGACAGAAGAGAAAAGAGACAAACAGACACAGACAGGAAGACAGACGGGGACAGACAGACAGACTGAGACAGAAGAAACCGACACAGGCACAGAAAGACAGACTGAGAAGAGACAGACAGACACAGAGAGACAGAGGCATGAGAGCCAATGGACAGACAAGAGACAGAAGAGACACAGACAGACAGACATATACACAGAGACAAAGACATGAGACAGACAGACAGATGGAGACACAGAGACAGACGGACAGAGGGAACAGACACAGACTGACAGACATGAGACTGATGGACAGACAAGAGACAGACACAGAGATGAGAGACAGAGCCAGACGGAGACACAGACACAGACAGGGAGAGATAGATGGACAGACAGAACAGACAGACAGACAGATGGAGACAGGGAGAGACCGACAGAGGTAGACGGACAGACAGACAGACTGAGACAGACAGGAAGAGACAGAGACAGAATAGACAGACAGACACAAGAGACAGACAGAGACAGAACAGAAACAGACAGAGATAAGAGACAGACAGACAGGGAGACAGACAGACACAGGCAGACACAGAGACAGAGAGACAGATGGACAGACACAGAACAGATAGACGCAGGGGCAGACAGACCGACAGAGAAAAGAGTCAGATACAGACAGACAGACAGACAGACGTCAACACAGAGACAGACATGAGACAGAGACAGACAGACACAAGTGACAGATGGAGAGAGGCAGAAGAGACAGACAGACGAGCCAGGAAGACAGAAACAGACAGACAGACAGACAGACAGACAGACAGACAGACAGACAGACAGAGGACACAGATGTAGACACAGAGACAGACAGACAGACACAGACTGAGACAGAAGAGACCCAGACAGACAGACAGACAGATGTACACACAGAGACACACAGGAAGAGAAACGGATAGAGACAGACACAGGCATAGACAGACAGACATAGAGACAAGAGACAGATGGACAGAGACAGAAGAGACAAAGAGACAGACAGGCACAGTCACAGACAGACAAACTCAGCCAGGACAGATAGACAGACATAGACACAGAGACAGGAAGAGACGGACGGACACAGGCACAGACAGACAGAGACAGAACAGACAGACAGACAGACAGACAGAGATGGATGTGAGAGAAACTGGCACAGACAGACACAGAGAGACAGACAGACAAAGAGAAGAGACAGAAGAGACAGACAGGGACAGACAGACAGATGTACACACAGAGACAGACAGGGAGAGACAGATGCACAGAGACAGACAAAGACAAGAGACAGACAGACAGACACAGACAAAGACAAGTGACAGATGGAGAGAGACAGACGAGACAGACAGATGGAGCCAGGAAGACAAAGACAGACAGACAGAGGACACAGACAGATGTAGAGACAGTGACAGGAAGAGACAGACGGACACAGGGACAGACAGACAGAGACAGGGACAGACAGACAGAAGAGACAGACATGTAGACACAGAGACAGAGAAGAAACAGACTCAGACAGACAGACGCAGGCACAGACAGACAGATGGGCAGACAGAGGAGACAGATGGACAGACAGACAGACACAGAGACAGGCATGAAGGGAGATGGACAGACACGGAGAGACAGACAGACAGAGACAGAGACAGACAGGAAGAGACACAGACAGATGGACAGAGACAGGAAGACAGACAGACAGACAGAACAGACCAACAGAGATAGACACAGGCACAGAGAGACAGACAGACAGAGACAAGAGACAGACGGGGACAGACAGACTGAGACAGAAGAGACACCAAGACAGATAGACAGAGACAGACGGACAGACAGAAACGAAAGACACACAGAGACAGACTGAGACAGAAGAGATCCAGACAGACAGATGTACACACACAGACGGACAGGAAGAGAGTCGGACAGAGACAGAGACAAGAGACAGATGGACAGAGACAGACAGACATGAGACTGGTAGACAGACACAGGGAGAGACAGAGATAACAGACAGACAGATGTCAACACAGACAGACAGAGACAAAAGACAGAGACAAACAGAGATGTGGAGACAGACAGATGTCAACACAGACAGTGATGGAACAGACAGACAGACAAGATTGATGGACAGACAAGAGACAGAGATAGAGAAACCCAGACAGACAGACGGAGATGTACAGACAGATGGAGACACAGAGATAGACAGGGAAAGACAGAACAGACAGACAGACATGAGACCAATGGACAGATAACAGAGAGAGACAGAGAGACACAGAGACAGACAGACAGACAGAGACACAGAGACAGGGAGAGACTGACAGAGGTAGATGGACAGAGACAGGCAGATGTCAACACAGACAGACAGAGATAAGAGACAGAGACAGACACAGAGACAGACAGAGACACAGACAGACAGGGACACAGACAGACAGATACAGACAGACAGAGATAAGAGACAGACAGAGGGAGACAGACATAAGAGACAGACACAGACAGACAGACACAGAGGCAGACAGGGAGTGACAGACCAGACAGACAGACATGAGACCAATGGACAGATAACAGACAGAGACAGAAAGGCAGACAGACAGACAGATAAGAGACAGACAGACAGATGTCAACACAGGGACAGACAGATAAGGAGACAGACAGACACAGACAAAGACAGAGAGATAGACATGGAGAGACAGATGGACAGAGACAGACAGACAGAGCAGGTCTTCCCGGTCTCTTTTTCCTTGTGTCTCTCGACTTCCTGATCATATTCCTGTTGGTTGGTGTTTTCCTTCTTCCTCTTCTGTCTCCTCTTCCTCTTCCATCTTCTCTTCCATCTCCTCTTCTTCTTCCATTTCCTCTTCCTCTTCCATCTCCTCTTCCGTCTCCTCTTCCATCTCCTCTTCCATCTCCTCTTCCGTCTCCTCTTCCCTCTTCTCTTCCTCTTCCGTCTCCTCTTCCATCTTCTCTTCTGTCTCCTCTTTCTCTTCCATCTCCTCTTCCTCTTCCGTCTCCTCTTCCGTCTCCTCTTCCATCTCCTCTTCCATCTCCTCTTCCTCTTCCATCTCCTCTTCCTCTCCTCTTCCATCTCCTCTTCCTCTCCTCTTCCTCTTCCATCTCCTCTTCCTCTCCTCTTCCTCTTCCATCTCCTCTTCGATCTCCTCTTCCTCTTCCATCTCCTCTTCCTCTTCCGTCTCCTCTTCCATCTCCTCTTCCTCTTCCGTCTCCTCTTCCTCTTCCGTCTCCCCTTCTGTCTCCTCTTCCTCTTCCATCTCCTCTTCCGTCTCCTCTTCCGTCTCCTCTTCCATCTGCCCTTCCGTCTCCTCTTCCTCTTCCATCTCCTCTTCTGTCTCCTCTTCCTCTTCTGTCTCCTCTTCCATCTCCTCTTCCATCTTCTCTTCCATCTCCTCTACCGTCTCCTCTTCCATCTCCTCTTCCATCTCCTTTTCCTCTTCCATCTCCTCTTCTGTGTCCTCTTCCATGTCCTCTTCCTCTTCCATCTCTTCTATCTCCTCTCCGGTCTCCTCTTCCATCTCCTCTTCCTCTTCCATCTCCTCTTCCTCTTCCATCTCCTCTTCCTCTTCCATCTCCTCTTCCATCTCCTCTTCCTTCTCCTCTTCCATCTCCTCTTCCATCTCCTCTTCCTCTCCCATCTCCTCTTCCATCTCCTCTTCCATCTCTTCCGTCTCCTCTTCCATCTCCTCCGTCTCCTCTTCCATCTCCTCTTCCTCTCCCATCTCCTCTCCCATCTCCTCTTCCATCTCCTCTTCCGTCTCCTCTTCCTCTCCCGTCTCCTCTTCCATCTCCTCTTCCTCTTCCGTCTCCTCTTCCTTTTCCATCTCCTCTTCCGTCTCCTCTTCCGTCTCCTCTTCCGTCTCCTCTTCTATCTCCTCTTCTGTCTCCTCTTCCATCTCCTCTTCCTCTTCCATCTCCTTTTCCTCTTCCATCTCCTCTTCTGTCTCCTTTTCCATCTCCTCTTCCTCTTCCATCTCCTCTTTCATCTCCTCTTCCTCTTCCATCTCCTCTTCCTCTTCCCCTTCCTCTTCCTCGTGTCCATGTCCTTCTTCCTCTTCCTGTTCTTCTGATACATCTCCTTCCTCTTCCCATTCTCCTTCCTCTTCCTCCCCGTTGTCTCCCTGACCCCCACAGGTCGCCTCACATCCTTGAACCTCCATCCCCGGGCCTCCAACTTCCAGCCTCCATCCCTGGCCTCCATCCTTGGGCCTCCACCCCCTTGGACCTCCATCTCCAGCCTCCACTCCTGGCCTCCATCCCCAGCCTCCACCCCATTTGGCCTACTTTCCTCTATCCACAGGGCCTCCATCCCTAGCCTCCACCCTCCTGGGCCTCCTTCCCTGGGCCTCCAACTTCCAGTCTCCATCCCCAGCCTCCACCCCATTAGGCCTCCATCCCTGGGCCTCCATCCCCAGCCTCCAATACCTCTGGGCCTCCTTCTCTGGCCTCCAACTTACAGTCTCCATCCTCAGCCTCTACCTCTGGCCTCCACCTTCCTGGACCTCCATCCCCAGTCTCCATACCTGGCCTCTAACCCTGAGGCCCCCATCCCTGGACCTCCACTTTCCTTAGGCCTCCATCCCTGGGCCTCCAGCCCCTGGGCCTCCAACTTCCAGTCTCCTTCCTCAGCCTCCACCCCTATCCTCCACCCTGTTGGACCTCCATCCCCAGTCTCCACCCTGGCCTCTAATCCCTAGGCCTCCTTCCCTGGGCCTCCAACTTCCAGCCTCCATTTCCCTGGGCCTCCACCCCTGGGCCTCCATCCCCAGCCTCCCCCCCTCCATCCCAGCCCCAGGATGGGGGGCCCCCGCCCCTGGGCCTCGCTGCTGCTGCTGCTGCTCCTGTGTGGCCCCCACCCAGCCCCTGCCACCCGCTGCCCCAGGACCTGCGCCTGCTACGTCCCCACCGAGCTCCACTGCACCTTCCGCAGCTTCAGGGCCGTGCCCCACGTGCTGGACCCCAAGATAGAGCGCGTGAACCTGGGGTGAGGCCTGGGGGGGGAGGGGGGAAGGAAGGGAAGGAAGAGGAAGGAAGGAAGGAAGGAAGGAAGGAAGGAAGGAAAGAAGGAGGGAAGGAGGGAAAGAAGGAAGGAGAGAAGGAGGGAAGGAAGGAAGATGGAGGGAAGGAAGGGAGGATAGAAGGAAGGAAGGAAGGAGGGAAGGAAAGAAGGAAGGAGGGAAGGAAGGAGGGAGGGAAGGAAGGAGGGAGGGAGGGAAGGAAGGAAGGAAGGAGGGAAGGATGGAAGGAAGGAAGGAGGGAGAGAAGGAAGGAAGGAAGGAAGGAAGGAAGGAAGGAGGGAAGGAAGGAAGGAAGGAAGGAAGGAAGGAAGGAGGGAAGGAGGGAGGGAAGGAAGGAAGGAGGGAGGGAAGGAAGGAAGGAAGGAAGGAAGGAGGGAAGGAGGGAGGGAAGGAAGGAAGGAGGGAGGGAAGGAAGGAAGGAAGCGAGGGAGGAAAGGAAGGAAAGAAGGAAGGAAGGAAGATGATGATGAGTATTGATTCATTATTCTTGACCCTGACCCGGAAACAAAAGTCCTGCCCTCCCAGCGCTGGTTTTCAGGCTGGTTTCCTGATTTCCTCTTCCTGTCCTCTCATCTGTTGAATTAGGTTCAACCACATCCGGGTCCTGACGCACGCTTCCTTCTCCGGTCTCGCGAGACTTCAGCTGCTGCTGCTGCACGGAAACGAGATCGCGGACATCACCGAGGGCGCCCTGAGTGACCTGGGTGCACTGCAGGTGCGCAGGGAGCGGGCGGAATTGGAAGGAAGTGGAAGGAAGTTTGGCAGGAAGTGGGGCAGAAATACGCAGTGAAGTGGGACAAAGTAGGGGAGGAAGTGGGGTGGAAGTTTGAGGAAATAGATACGGAAGTGGGAGGAAGTAGGGCTGGAAGTGGGAAGGAAGTTGGAGGAAGAAGGAAGTGGGAAAAGAGTAGGGAGGAAGGAGGGGGGAAATGCGGAGGAAGACAGGCAGAAATGGGGATCAAATAGCAAAGGAAGTGGGGAGGAAGTAGGGAATCAATGGAGGAAGTAGAGACAGACATGGAAGGAAGTCGAGGCAGAAGGGAGGCGGAAGTGGGGCAGAAGTGAGACGGAAATGGATAAGGACCTGGGAAGAAGTAGGGCCGGAAGTGTAGCCGGATGTTGAGTGGAAATAGGGAAGGAAGTGGAGCAGAAGTGGGTCGGAAGTAGTGAGGATATGGATCTGGAAGTGGAAGTAGGGCCGGAAGTGGGATGGAAATCGGGAAGTAGGGAGGAAGTGTGAGGAAGTAGGGACGAAAATAAGCCGGAAGTGGGGAGGAAGTGGGAGGAACTAGGGGTGGAAGTGGGGCGGAAGTGGTTAGGATAGGGTTCTGGAAGTGAGAAGTGGGGTGGAAATAGGGAAGGAAGTGGGGAGGAAGCAGGACGAAGTAGGGGCAGAAGTAAGGCGGAAGTGGGGCGGAAGTGGTGAGGATATGGATCCGGAAGTGGAGTGAAAATAGGGAAGGAAGTGGGGAGGAAGTGGGGGCGGAAGTGACCCAGAAGTGGGGAATGATATATAGCCAGAAGAGGGGAAGAAAGTGGAAATAGGACCATGGGTAGGATCGGAAGTGGGGCAGAAATAAGGAAGGAAATGGATAAGAAGTGGGAGGAAGTCGGGGCTGAAGTGAGGCGGAAGTGAGCCAGAAGTGGGGCAGAAGTGGTGAGGATATGGATCCAGAAGTGACAGGAAGTAGGGCCGTAACTTGGAGGAAGTAGAGGCGGAAGCCAGCCGGAAGTGGGGAGGAAGTGACCCGGAACTGGGGCGGAAGTAAGTCGGAAGTAGGGAGGAAGTGAGACTGGGGCAGAAGTGGGAATGGAAGAAGTGAGGAAATGTACTTGGAAGTGGGAGGAAGTAGAGGCAGAATTCGGCAGAAGCCGGATGTGGAGCAGAAGTGTGACAGGAAGTGGTACGGAAATAGGGCAGAAGTGAGACCGGAAGGGGGTGAAAGAGACCGGAAGTGGGGCGGAAGTGACCCCGAAGTGGCCCTTCGGATCCCAGAAATGCCCCCTTTGACCCACGCAGGTGCTGAAGCTGAGCTACAACCAGCTTCGGGCACTGCACACGGGCTCCCTGCGGGGCCTGCGGCGCCTGTCCCGGCTGTACCTGGACCACAACCGGCTGGAGTCGGTGCACCCATGGGCACTGCTGGGGCTGGCATCGTTGCGGCTGCTGCGTCTGGATGGGAACCGGCTGGCGGCGCTGGCGCCCGAGGGGCTGGCCACGCTGCGTGTGCGCGGGGTCCCGGCGTGCACGCTGGGCGTGCTGCACCTGGCTGGGAACCGCCTGGCAGCGCTGCCTGCCGGCACCCTGGCCCGCGCACCCGCGCTGCGCGTGCTGCATCTGCAGGGTAACCCCTGGGCCTGCGGCTGCCGCGCGCGCTGGATGGAGGGCCTGCAGGGGCGGGGCCGAGGTGAGCAGAGGGGGCGTGGTCAAGCGCAGGCCAATGAGAGGGCGGGGCGGGGCTGAGGCGATGCAGAGAGGGAGCGTGACCAAGATACAGCCAGTGAAAAAGGACGGGGTCGTGGCTGGGCGTAAGTGAGTAGCCAAGCTCCCCGAGTCACGTGGGGCAGAGGCGTGGCTGAGGTGCCCAGGGGGGCGTGGCCGAGCTCCAGCCAGTAAAAAACGGCAGCAGTGTGGCTGGGCGTGGCTGGGCATTAGTGAGGAGCTGCAGGGGGCGTGGCCAAGGTCTAGCCACTAAGGCGGGGCGGGGACATTGCTGAGGCTCCACAGGGAGGGTGTGGCCCAGCTTCAGCCACTCAGGCAGGGCGAGGGTGTGGCTAAGACTCCACGGGGGCGTGGCCGAGGTCCAGCCAGTCAGGTGAGATGAGGACGTGGCTGAGGTGACACGGGGGCATGGCTGAGTCCAGCCAGTCAGGCAGGGCAGGGGTGTGGCTGAGGCTCGGCAGGGGGTGTGGCCAATCTCCAGCCAGTCAGGCATGGCGGGGGCGTGGCTGAGAACCCCTAGGAAGGGCGTGGCTGAGCTCCAGCCAGTCAGGCGCGGCGGGAGCGTGGCCGAGGCTCCCCAGGGGGGCGTGTCCCATGTCAGCCCCGCCCCTCTCCCATCCCCCCCTGCAGGCATGCTGCGCTGTGGGAAGGAACAGGCGTGCGCGGCCTGCGCCAGCCCCACTGACCGCCGCGGCCTGGACCTGCGTCGCCTGCCACCACGCATGCACTGTCGGTCGCCGCGCATCCTCACTGACCCGGCGGATGGCGAGGAGCCGCCAGAAGCGGAAGTGGAGGCAGAGGAAGAGGAAGTGGAGGACGGGGAGGATGTGGGCGAGGTGCGGCTGAGGCTGACAGACGCCCGTGGCCGCACCGCCCACCTTGCCTGCCGCCTGCGGCGCGCGCCCGTCGTGCGCGACCTCGACGTGCGGCCCGGCCTCGCCCCCCACACCCCTGCGCACGTGCGCCTGATGCTCAGTGCCGCCCTCGTCTGCTATGCTGACCCTGCCCACCTCGCACATGCCCGCCGCCTGCTGGGAGGCGATGACACTGATGACGTCGCGCTGATGCTGCGCTGGGACCCGGAGGCGCCGCACCATGCCCACCTGGATGGGGACCTGGGAGATGGATCCGGGGAAGGCCACGCCCAACCCTCGGGCGGAGACCCTGATGGGGATGAGCTGTATCAGGACAGGCACCCGGATGTAGGCCACGCCCACCGTCAGGGTGGAGACCCGGATGTGGACCATATGTATCAGGCCACAGACTCAGATTTAGGCCAGGCCCACCATCGAACCAGGAACCCTGATATAGGCCACGTCCACCAGGGAGCCAGAGACCCTGATGTAGGCCCTGCCCACGCTCAGGACAGAGACCCGCTTGTAGGCCACACCCATCTGCAGGACAAATACCCGGATGTAGGCTATATGTATCAAGCCCGAGACCCGGATGTAGGGCCCTCCCGCCAGCAGGACAGACACCCGGATGTAGGCCATGAATATGATCAGGACATAGGCCCCGCCCACCCTCAGGACAGAGACCCTGATGTCAATGACCCGGATGAGGGCCCCGCCCACTCTGAGGACAGAGACCCGGATGTAGGCCCCGGGTATGACCAGGATGGAGGCCACGCCCACCCTGAGGCCAGTTTCCCGGATGTCCATGACCCGGATGTGGGCAAGGCCTACCGCCTGGTTCGCGGCCCTGGTGCGTCGTCATCGTCGCCGATGTCACTTCCGGGCGTGGTGGCCCGGCTGTGGGCGCGGCCTGCCTGGCTTCTGCAGCCCGAGCTGACGCTGCGCTGGGCCGGGCTGCGCGGGCCACACATACATCTGACGTGGACGGCGTGCGTGCATGGCCCCGAGGACCCGGAGGACGCGCCCTGGGTGACCCTCGACCCCCGTGATGACCCCGATGACGTGCACGTGGTGACCCCGGGGCAGACTCTGCGGCTGCACTGTGCGGCGCAGGGCTCGGAAACGCCACGCGTGGCCTGGACGCGGCCCGACGGCTCCATCCTGCGGGGCGATGACGGCGGCCATGACGGGGGGACAACGCTGGAGATCCGCGGGGTGCGCCAGGCTGATGCTGGATGGTACCGCTGCGAGGCCCGAGTGGGGCGCCGCGGGGAAACCGAGGCACGGCACGTGGCCTACGGCGGGGACGGAGCCACGGGGTCCGGGGCCTACGTGGAGGAGGAAGCCATGGAATCTGAGGCCTATGGTGTGAATGAAGCCATAGGATCCAAGGCCTACGCTGAGGAGAAAGCCACGAGATCTGAGGCCTACGCTGAGGAAAAAGCCACAAGATCCGAGGCCTACCCTGAGGAGAAAGCCACAGGATCCCAGGCCTATGCTGAGGAGAAAGCCATCAAATCTGAGGCCTATGACATGAATGAAGCCATAGGATCTGAGGCCTACACTGAGGAGAAAGCCAAAGGATCCAGTGCCTATGGCTCAGATGAAGCCATGAGATCCGAGGCCTACACTGAGGAAAAAGCCACAAAATCTCAGACCTATGGTGAAGAAAAAGCCATAGAGTCCGAGGCTTACGCTGTGAATGAAGCCATAGAATCCGAGGCCTATGGTGCAAATGAAGCCATAGAATTCGAGGCCTTCACTGAGGAAAAAGCCATAGGATCTGAGGCCTACACAGAGGAGAAAGCCATAGGCCCCGCAGCCTACACCGTGTCTGAAGCCACAGGCCGTGCAGCCTTTGACACCTCTGAAGCCACAGGCCCCGCAGCCCCGTCTGCAGCCCCAGGCCCCGCGGCCTTTGATGCCTCTGAAGCCACAGCCCCCTCGGCCTACGCTCTGTCTGCAGCCCCAGGCCCCGCGGCCTTTGATGCCTCTGAAGCCACAGCCCCCGCGGCCTACGCCCCATCTGCAGCCCCGGGCCCTGTGGCCTACGGTGGCTTTGAGGCCGCCATGGCAGGCCGGGCGCAGCGCGTGTTCGTGGTGGCGTCGCGGGCGCCAGCGGCCACGGCTCTGGCACTGCCTGTGGGCGCTGCGCTGCAGCTGGGCTGCCGGGCAGAGGCGGACCCGGCGGCGCGCGTGGGCTGGCTGCTGCCCGGCGGGCGCTGGGCCTGGGCGGGGACGGAGCTGGGGACGGACGGCGTCGGGGTCGGGGCGGACGGGACACTGACGCTGCCCGCGCTGGGTCCGCGGCACAGTGGACGCTATGTGTGCGTGGCCGCCAACGCGCTGGGGATGGCGCGCTGGGATGCGGACGTCAGCGTGGGCGGGGCGGCGGGGGACAAGATGGCGGAATCAAAGATGGAAGAATCCAAGATGACGGAAAGCAAGATGGCCAAAAACAAGATGGCGGAATCAAAGATGAAAGGCAGCAAGATGGCGGAAAACAAGATGGAGGGAATTAAGATGGCGGATTCCAAGATAGTGGACACCAAGATGGCGGAATCCAAAATGGAGGGGAGCAAGATGACCGAAAACATGACAGAATCTAACATGCCCGACGCCAACATGGCGGATTCCAAGATGGCCAAAAACAAGATGGTGGACACCAAGATGGCGGAATCAAACATGGAGAGAAACAAGATGGAGGAATCCAAGATGGAGGGAACCAAGATGGCCGAATCCAACATGGCCGACACCAACATGGCAGATTCCAAGATGGTGGACGCCAAGATGGCGAAATCCAAAATGGAGGGAAACAAGATCGTGGAAAGCAACATGGCGGAATCCAAGATGGAAGGAATCAAGATGGCAGAAAACAAGATGGAAGGAATAAAGATGGCCGAAAACAAGGTGGTGGAATCAAAGATGGAGGGAACCAACATGGCGGAATCCCAGATGGAGGAATTCAAGATGGAGGGAATTAAGATGGCGGATTCCAAGATGGTGGAGGCCAAGATGGCGGATTCAAAAATGGCGGATTCCAAGATGGTGGGCGCCGCTGCGGAAGCGGCCGCGGGGGCGTCGCGCGGCGCTGACGTCGTTGTTGACGCGCCAAGCTCGGGCCCGGGCACAGGGGAAGCACGGCTGTGGCGTCGGCGTCTTGCGGGCGCCCCTGGGCGTGGGCGGCAGCGGCGTCCGCCGCCTCCGCCTCCCCCTCCCGCCCCACGCGCCGCCCCCGCCGGCCGCGGGTTCCAGCCCGCCTTACCGCGCCGCCCGCGCCCACCAGTGGCTGCCGAGCACATCCGGCCCGAGCACTGGGCGCGCATCCTGGCACGCGTGCGCGGCCGCGGCAGGGGCGACTTCCGGGCCCCGCCCACCCTGCTTCCGGTCTCCATGGAGACCTCCCCGCTTCCGGCGTCTACACTTCCGGTTTCCACGCAAATATCCCCACTTCCGGTCTCTGTGTCTTCTGTCGACCCACTTCCAGTCTCTACTCGGACCTCACCACTTCCGGTCTCCACTCAGACCACCCCACTTCCGGTCTCCACACTGCCGGTTTCCACTCGAACATCACCACTTCCTGTCTTCACTACTTCTGCCTACCCACTTCCGCTTTCCCCACGGACCTCCCCACTTCCAGTCTCCACTCGGACCCCTGCACTTCCTGCTTCCACACTTCCAGTTTCCACTCGAAAATTCCTACTTCCGGTCTCCTCTCGGACCACCCCACTTCCGGCTTCCACACTTCCGGTTTTGTCTCGAACATCCCCACTTCTGGGCTCCAATTGCAAATCTACACTTCCGTTCTCCACGCGGAGATCCCCACTTCCGATCTCCATTCGGACCACCCCACTTCCTGTTTCCCCACTTCCGGTTTCCACTCGGAAATCCCCACTTCCGGCCTCCACTACTTCGGCCTACCCACTTCCGTTTTCGACTGAGAGATCCCCACTTCCGGCTTCCACACCTCCGGTTTACCCATGGACCTCCCCACTTCCGGTCTCCAGTCGGACCACCCGACTTCCGGTTACCACTCGGAGATCCCCACTTCCGACTTCCACACTTCCGGTCTCCCCACGGACCTCTCCACTTCTGGTTTTGACACTGACATCCCCACTTCCGGCCTCCACCCCTAGAGCATCCGCTGCTCCGACCTCTGCACTCCCGTCCTCCTCACTTCTGTCCTCCTCACTTCCGGCCTCCTTACTTCCGGCCCCCAGGAGGCTTGGCGGCGGCCGCAGGCGGGAACGACAGCACAAAGCCCACCGCACCTGGCTGGGCCCCACGGCGAACCCCTGTGACCCCGTGGTTACAACCCTGCACGGCCGTGGCCCGGATGCCCTCCCTTCCCATCCTGCGGCTTCCCCTGACAGTGACCCCAGGACCTTTGACCTGCGACCCCCGGCCCCGCCCGCTGTGACCCCGCCTCGTGGCACCTGGAACGAGCTGGACACGGGTGAGCCTCAGTTTACCCATCTGTTTCCTGCAGGCTCTTGGCATGGGGGCGGGGGACTGAGGGGAGCCAGATGGGAGGTGGAGGTTAGCGGTCACAGGGAGGATACAAGACAGTCAGAGGTCACGGGGAGGTTAGGGGTCATGGGGGGTCAGAGGTCACAGGGAAGTCAGGGGTCACAGTCGGGTCAGCGGTTGCAGAGAGGTCAGAGGTCATGAAGAGGTTACGGGGAGGTGAGAGGCCATGGGCAGGTGAGAAGTGGATGGGAGGTCAAAGGTCATGGGGAACTCAGGGGTCATGGAGAGGTCACGGGGAGGTCTCGGGAGGGTCACTGGGAGGTCAGAGGTCATGGGCAAGCCAGGAGTCACAGGAGGTCAGAGGTCACAGAGTAGTCAGAGGTCATGGAGAGGTCACAGGGAGGTCAGGGGTCACTGGGAGGGCAGAGGGCATGGACAGGTCAGAGGTCATGGGGCGAAGTCCTTTACTCTGTCTGTCTGTTGTCTGTGTTCCTGGCCGTGTGGGGCACAGGATGACTGGGGAGACAAACACACACGCACGGACAGACAGGCAGACAGACATAGAGCAGACAGATAGAGGGACAGATGGATAGACAGACAGACAGACAGATAGGTGGATAGACGGATGAATGGACGGATAGACAGAGCCATAGAGAGACAGACAGACAGATGGACAGAAGGTCGGATAGACAGGTAGACAGACAGTAGACAGACAGATGGACAGATAGATAGACAGATAGACTGATAGATAGACAGAGCTATAGACAGATAGACAGAGAGATACATGGACAGATGGATGGAGAGACAGACAGACATGGAAACATACATGGTTGGATGGATGGATAGATAGGTAGACAGACAGAAAGCTGGATGGATAGATAGACAGACCAATGGACAGATAGACAGACAGAGCCATAGACAAAGAGATAGATGGACAGATGGATGGGTAGACAGACAGACAGACTGATGGATGTATAGACAGATAGGTAGACAGACACCAGACAGACGGATGGATACAGAGACAGGTGGACAGATGGACGGACAGAAGGACGGATAGACAGGTAGACAGATAGTAGATAGATAGAAGGACAGATGGACAGATAGATAGGTAGACAGACAGACAGACAGATAAACCAATGGACAGATAGACAGAGCCATAGAGAGACAGACAGAGAGATACATGGACTGATGGACGGATAAACAGACAGATAGACTGATGGACGGATAGACAGAGCCATGGACAGACAGACACCAGAGACATGGACAGATAGAAAGAGACAGACGGACAGACCGACCAATGGAAGGATGGACAGACAGAGCCATAGAGAGACAGACAGACAGAGAGATACATGGACAGATGGATGGATAGACAGACAGACAGATAGAAACATACATGGTTGGATGGATGGATAGGTAGACAGACAGACAGACAGACAGACAGACAGACAGACAGACAGACAGACAGACAGACAGACAGATAGATAGATAGATAGATAGATAGATAGATAGATAGACAGACCAATGGACAGATAGACAGAGCCATAGAGACAGATAGACAGAAGAATGGACAGAGAGATGAACAGATGGACAGATGAACAGATGGATAGATGGACCAATGGACAGATAGACAGAGGCATACACAGTCAGAGAGACAGATGGACAGATGGATGGATAGACGAGTGGATGGATGGATGGATTGAAAGAGATAACATGGACAGGTGGGTGGGTAGACAGACGGACGGACTGATGGATGTATAGACAGATAGGTAGACAGACACCTGACAGACAGGCAGACAGATAAATAGAGAGACAGGTGGACAGACAGATGGACAGATAGCTAAATGGATGGACCAGTGGACAAATAGACAGAATCATAGATAGACAGACAGAGTAATGGACAGATAGACAAACAGAGCCATAGACAGAGAGTGAGAGAGAGAGAGAGAGAGAGAGATGGACGGAAGGAAGGATACACAGGTAGGTAGACAGACAGTAGATAGAT